>NW_025764494.1:0-140143 GCF_021365365.1 Ilyonectria robusta
ATTCCCAACCTTCTACCTTTTTACATTGTGCGAGCAATAGGTTCGATGTGTTGGGTCAAGGCGCTAGATCTGTCGAACCGGGTTACTTCGCGGTTCTGCCAGCAGCCACCAATGCCGGGCCCTTACCTATAGTCCGGCTTCCCCGCGTTCGAAGTCTCTGGTTCGTGATTCAGTGTGTTGTCGAGTTAGCTGCAGATGTACACGGTAGTGGCGAATTCAGAGTGAAAATCACCTTGGCAGAGCTGGAATCGGGGTGCTGGGCCGATCCATCTGCGGAAGTCAGGGGAATAATGTCATCGTTATCCACAGACAAAGGACATATCCCATGATGACATTCAGTTCTATCTCTGCGAATCTACTTGACGTCTCCTAAACCAAGCTTCATATACACAAGTCTCGTCCATGGAAGCCATATGATTATCTTCTCGTCAGTGGGTTGGATGAGGCTTGGGTGACGGGAAAGGACAAGGTTTACGATGAGCAACTACAAATCCTTTTTTTCCAACCCAGCATTCCCGAAGCCATCATTCATTGTACACTGTAGTCTCGAGTACCGTGGGTGCTCCACCGAGGGAACAACATCCGGAAGAGAGAGTAGCTTATGTGGCCAATTCAAGATGTAGTGTTCTTGCAGGTCGTTCAAACAGTGCCTAAGCCAAATACCCCAGGTGATAAAGTAGTTCACTCCCAAGGCAGTCAGCACGTGCCTAGATATCATTAGCGGAAGACCGGTACACTATCTCTGTGCAATAACATACCACCACTACCAACTTGTTAGCTGTCTGAATACAGGAATTGCCAAGTCTTACGTACTCCATGGCCCTCGAGAATTATACCCCATGGCAGTCCCACTTGATGTCTCCACCGGAGAAGATCACTGCAGCATAAGTTGTCCAGGTTCCAGGCGGCGATACCTGCTACAGAGGTGACGAACCCCATGACGACAATCCACCGCATCTCACGAATTATAACGTGGTCTCCTCGAACGGGGAAACCTCGCGCTTCCGTGTTTGAGGGCGAAATCCCGCCGGCCTTGTCTGCGTACTTCTCGCTCAATAAGGGACGCAAAACTGATTCCATCGTGTACAGGCTCCGGAACACTGTGGTAATAAAGAGTATGGTAAAGGCGCATTGATGGAATAAGGGATCTTTAACATAGTGGTAATATGCCTGGGAGGAAGAGTCACGTCAGTGACAGATCATGCCGTAACGCTTGAGGTACGCACTGTGATTGAAATGGACAGTACGGCTAGTCCAATTCCAAGGAGTATCGCAAACAAGCGAGATTTCGAGTGGGTGAAAATTGCATAGCAGAGGATGCATGTGGTATAGATCATGGAAAGCTCATCTACAAGCTGCATTGGATCTAGGCATTTGTTAGCGAGCTTGCGTCGCTTTGAGGAGACGGGATATGGTACATGTCAAAGTCGCATGGAAAGCGAAGCTGCCGCAGCCTACGAGCAAATAGCCCATGTACGCAATGAGAAATATTCTGTCGTGTTTGTATTTGAGGCAATTCCGCACCCCCCGAACGCCAAGCGCAATGAATAAAACATTGGTGAGGGTGTTCATGATTTCCGCAGCGTAGTGGCTGATGACGTAGTCCTGGAATACATGTTAGACATGAGCCAACGGATAAATGAACCGCAGTAATGCCGGAGGCCAGGGATGGTGGAAATACTTAACTTCCTCGCACCAGTTTAGGGTGGACGTTGGCCTCCCCCAAAATCCTTCTTGTGGTGCAGGGTACGGAAAACGGACAGCGAGGATTTCGAACATGGTAAAATATGGCGGCTACAGGTCTCGGGTTAGGTTCGGAAGCGTGAGAGTTTAGATCGCTGGACGTTTCCCAACCGTTGTTGAAACTCCTAAGAACAGTAGAAGTGCCGTAACGTAGATCAGATATATATGTTCACAAAGCGTTTACTGCCAGCAGCTTCGGTACGTTGCTCTACGTAATTAATCTCCGTGCTTTGTTGGGGTTCGGTGTTTTGCGAAGGGGCAATAAAAAAACCCTTAAATTCCGGCTCCCGCGGATCCCGGGTGTAGACATGCAAGCCGGGACGTATCAAGCAGCACGCAACATGACACGGGGCTGATCCAAATTGCCGTCAAGTTGCCCAATTAAGGCACGGCTCCAGTCCGACTTTCACCCGTGGTCTGAAACCAGCCAGTGCATGGTGACTGTTGAGAGACGGTGTTTGATAAACTGTAAGCCACATCTGGAGACAGGGATGCTAAAAACATTCGGCAGCTCGAGCGAAGTGGGTCCCTGGTGAAGGGGTGGTTTTCTCCAGGCAAGGAGATGTCCACAAGTGATCATGGGAAACCAATCCATGAACTTTCACCCCTTCGGTGGTGCTTCTGGTTCTCCCTGTGCGCCTCGCCACCTCGGTTTCGGAATATTATTGGATGGGTTGTACTTCATTCCGCCGTGGAAGAGACGTTGGAAGCGCGAAAGCATGGAGTAACGCCCGAGATCCGAGACTGAAGGCCCTGCGCCAGGGGTTACATTCCTCGGTGTTCGGACATTTAATGCTGGGCCTGGTTCCCTCAGGGGTGGGGCCCATCCAACACGGTTTCTTTCCACCAATTTGCAATTCTGCAGGCGTCATACCAACAAGAAACCTATTGTACCTATCCAAGTCTAGTTTCGCTAGGTCTAACCAAGGTCTGCTGATCATGGACTTTTGTGACGTGACCGGTGTTCGGCTACCTGCGCCTAGTCGTTAATCCCGGCAGTACAAGGCCGAAGGTTGCCAGTTAGGACCTCGCTTAGGCGGAGAAGATGAGAAGCGAATGGCCCGCGATTGGAGATGTCTAACGAATTGAACCGAGACTCTCCACGTCATCGTACCAGGTCTGAGATTTATCCAACATCCGGACATTACCTGTTGGATAGCACGTATGACCAATTGATGACCTCGAACATGTGTGTGCATTGTGTATCTCCTCACTGTGGCTCCCGCCCCTTGAGATCCCGGGAGGTCTAGCTTTCCTTTGCTTCCTAATATGGGCTAGCCGGCCGGAGGCTCGGCGGGCCTCCTCCGAGTCGGTCCTGATAATCCCCTATTTCTCACGTGACTCCCTGGAGCCCTGGTGTTCCAACATGCCTCCAATTCCACATTACCTTTCTTGCGTGCGTCACCCAGGTCGTCACCCCCGCTCTACACTTCGTCCTTGGCAGCTTGAGATATAACCAAGCGTTTGAGACGAAGGTACGTCTCGCTGATATCATGGCTGGAACAGTAGACGATGACGCGCTCGGAGGATTGTCGAGTCCGGAAGAAGAATGAGAAATAGTCCCTATTAGGTATAAGAGGCAGCAATGATAATGAACATTAGTCGCGATAGCGCACTGGTGCTGCTGCTCACGTTATTAGGAATCATGCCTTCGCCGGCAATAATCCTTTGTCACTTTTCCAGACCCAACCTGGAGGCACGCCTCCAAGCTTGTCCATTCGCCTGCCTATACTTTCCGAGGTGTATACGCATGTACCCAACATACCCACTCAAACAGTACCGCGTCACGCTCGTACCTCCAGCGCTGCTATCAATCCAATTTTTCCCAATTCAAGCTCAATCAATCCAACTCAATTCGGTAAAAGAGGAATTCAAGTCAATCGAATCTGATGGCCTCAATTAATTGAATTAATTCAATCCGGATAGGGGTTTTGGTGATAACACTGCTGAAATGTGTAAAGATGGCCTCTCTGACGGCGGTTTTTTAAGGGCGTCCTGTAAACGGCCTCTAGTAACTGTATTCCAGCTATCTAGCCCAGGATGCTATTTACATCAAAGATGAAGAAGAAAGAAAGAAGGTCCTAAGTGCCCCTGAGCTGTGGAACGACTTCTCATCCCTGGCGCGCACGAGCCAAGTACGTCTTGCGGCACAGCCGCAGGGATATGGGCCCTGGCCCGTGACACTAGTCCCATGAGGAGGTCTCGGCCTACGCTCTCGACCCACTAACACTTTGACCCACATTGACTGGAAGCTAAGGAGCTCTCTTGCTAGCGCCCCTTTTCTTCCTTTCTTCTTTCCTCTTCAGCTTTAGGATACTCGTTGCAGTCGCTCAGCTAGTTGTCGATATACTTAGTTGGACTGTTACATATAGTGACATCTAGAGTGCAGTTAATTAGTTACTAGGCCTCTAGTAGGTCTAGCCTGAATAGAAAGGCAGTTAGAGCAGCCTATTAGTGTAGATACCTCAGACCCCCACTTTTAGCAGACTTAAGCTATTATAATAGGGAACCTTGAGAGGTAACACACAATACATACAATTAAGTTATCTGAGTGCCACACTAGCTTTCCAACAAAACCCCTTACGATAGAATATGTTGGATAGCTTGGGTGACCACTCTAATAACTCTGTAATGTGTGTGTATTATCTGTATGGCTAGGAGGTTCCCTAGCCTTGCCTCCTTAAGTGTGTATGTAACGACTAAAAGTGGGGCCTGAGGCATCTACACCAATAGCCGGTCTCGACCGCCTTCCTATTCCGGCCGTGCTATCACGTGACTACCCTGCGCCTAGGTGTTCCAATATAGTCCAATTTAACAGAACACATCAATCATCATCTATCTGATCAGACGGTACAAGCAAGAATTCGGCTCTATTACAGCTATAGATATCATCAATTGAGCTAGCCAACTTGGCCCCTTATTACATCAATGTCACTGTGTGTTACGAGCAGCAATTCAGAACCGTTTGACCAACAAGCAGGTCACGTGTCTGACAACTGTATGTGTCACGTGCCGGATGATTCAGGACGATCAAAGTAGGGTTGAAGGCGGCCCGTTAATAACCCAGTCACTCCACAAACTTTGCCTGTGCCCGCTCCCGGATGCGCTTACCAACAAGGAGAACCAATACCAAAGTTGGGAATAAACCCAACCTGATATTCTATAATGTCCACCCAAAGGGTATTACCGCCACGGCGGCGGCAAAGGACTCAACTAGCATGCAATCCCTGCCGTGCTCGCAAGACTGGCTCAGGCTGGCGATCCATTCCACGTCCACCGTCCACGCATCCACGGCGTGGAAATGGATGGTCCGTGCATCCATTTCCATCCATTCCATGGAGCTGGCCGTTACATAATCCATCCATCCACGCCAGGGTTCCGTGGAATGGATGCGTGGAAATGGAAGCAGGGGTATGGACTGGTAAGGGGGTCCTAGCCTAGTCCCCAAAATATCCTGTAGTTCAGGGTAGACCAACTTGGTTATGGTTGGTAGAGATCTCAAGTACCTATATACTAGGCATTTTTACATACAAAATTAAGGTATCTTTAAATAGAATATAACAGTTATAGGGTCGTGGATATTTTGCATCAAGGTGCCGCATTTGAATGTCTCCATGCAAATACATTCTTGCAACTGCATTCTGTACCGCGTGAAATGGCCGAGAGCCCAATTATCAGCTCTATGATGCTCGAGCCGCCGGACCAAGAGGGTAAGAACTCGTGGGGCCTCTTCCCTTGGAAAGACTTCCCTGGCTACACGCAATCCCAACGCTGCGCATCTACATCGTCGTGGATATGGCAATTCGGCTACGATATCGAGAAGAGCGATGACGATACAAAGCGGCGATGGGTTTGCAAGGTCTGCGTTGACAGTCGCAGGCCAAACCCTCATTCGACGGCCTCGAGCGGTACGCAGAACGCGGAGATCTATCTCTAGAATGACCACAAGGTCTGGGACCCTTCCGGAAGACGGAAGCCGCCCAGCAAAGCAAAAAAGAAGACACCATCGAGGAATATCGCCGAGATGATGAAGCTAAATACCCGTGACGCGCAAGAGCAGCAGATAGCAAACCAGATCATCGGCAGTTTTGATCGGCTAGTCTTCCAGCGTTTGGTAGTCTCGTGGATCATCAACAGCAACTCTTCTTTCCAACAAAGTGAAGATCCATACCTCCACGCCACTTTCGAATATCTCAATCTACTTGTGAAGACAACCGAAGCGCATATTACCCACAATACCGTCCGCAGGCGTATTCTTCAGGTGTACAAGGAAAACAAGGCTGAGATCAAGCGAGCATTAGCGACAACTCCGGGGTTACTTCATATTGCGTTCGATGGTTGGAGGTCCAATAATCGCCACGCTTTGTATGGAATCTATTGCTACTTTCTCAACACCCTTGGCCAGCCAAGGAAACTTGTGCTTGGCCTTCCTGAGCTTGTTGACCGCCATTCTAGGGATAATATCGCCGCCCATGTTGTCGAGGTCCTTTGAAGCTATGGCATTACCCACAAGGTGGGATATTTCACACTCAATAACGCCAGCAATAACGACATGGCGATGGATGAAATTGGGAAGATACTCGGTTTCGAGGGTAAAACTCGGCGATTGCGCTGCTTTAGCTATATCCTCAATCTTGCCGTTAAGGCACTTCTTTTTGGCCATAATTCCGAGGCTTTCAAGGACGATATCTAAGGGAACGAGACCCTTGACGCGAAGGCCTACGAGCTATGGAGAAGAAAAGGACCAGTTGGGAAACTTCATAACCTCATCTTCTGGATCCACCGCTTAGACTCGCTTACCAATCTCCTCCGGTCTCTTCAGCTTACTGCGTACAGCAAGTCTGACGATCCAGTGGTTTGAGCGAAGAAACCTCTAGATGTTATTATTGATGTGGTTACCCGTTGGCTTTCCACTTTTTATATGATTCGGCATGCCCTTCTCCTTAAAGACTTCCTCGAGGACCTTTGGTATGAGTAGAAGAGCGAGTGGGAGGGGTTAGTATTAAGGGGAAAGAAGTTAAGTAGCAAGGTGCCGCTTTGCCTCAGGGACGAGAACAAACTCGAGGAGAAGGACTGGGCTATTATTTCCTTATTCAACGAGGTCCTTTAACACTTCGAGCACGTCCTGATTACTCTTGAAGGCGACAGTCAGCAGCGCAAGCGGAAGGAAGGATATATTGAGGCATATGGGTGTCCATGGGATATCCTGCTTGGCTATGAATACCTCCTTAGTAAAATGGAGGTATTTAAGGCTGCTGCCCATCAATATCCCGATCCCGAGCACTTTAAGGTTAATATTAACCTCTATTGGAAAAAGCTTAACAAGTACTACTCGCAGCTTGACGAGATGCCGGCTTATTATGCCGCTATTACGCTTCACCCAGCATATCGTTGGGGATATTTCGAGGACGTATGGGCGGACCGCCCAGACTGGATCCAAACTGCAAAGTCCCTTGTAGAAGAATTATACCAGTCTCACTACGAGCCGCGAATTATCTCTCGACATCGAGAACGCGGCGAGCCGGTTACGAAGAAGCGGCGCATATATCGGAATCCCTTTGACGAGTATCGTAAAGAATCTCATCAGGCCCCGACTCTATTACAGCCACCTTTATTGATGACCACCTTATTGCAAGTCGAGGATGTAGCTAGCAGTTCTGCGCATGCTGTTGGCAACGAATATAGCGATTGGTTCCGTAATGTCCACAAGTCCGACCAGAATATCCTAGATCCTATTAGCTATTGGTATGAGAGACGGGAGGAGTATCCACGTCTATTACAAATAGCTCTCGATATGCTCTCTGTCCTTCCTATGTCTGCTAATGTTAAGAGGCTCTTCTCAACATACAGTTAAATGGTTCGAGACGATCGGGCCAGGTTGGACGCTAGTACGATCGGGATGACACAAACGGTAAGATCATAGCTTTGCAGAGGCTATATTAAGAGCACGGAGAAGCTCCTTGAAGAGATCAAGATGCCGGGGACTGATCTGTTGGCTGAAATGAGCTTTGCGGAAGCCCGGGAGGCAACGGGTGGGAGGATCACGTGTACTGTCCCTTTATAGCGTCCACGCATTTCCATTTCCACGTCCATCCATTCCACGGACCCACTCTTAGCGTCCATTTCCATCCATTCCATTCAAGGTGGGCCTAAATGGACGTCCATCCATTCTACAAGAGGCTGCGTGGATGGAAATGGAATGGACCGCCAGCCTGGACTGGCTGCGATGGGCGCCGGCCAGTCTGCACTTCGTGCAGCATGAAGACTTTGGGAGACCAGTGCGCCTACCAGGAGAGAGCCTCAAGCTCAACAACCCCGTGAGTCTCTTTGCTATTCGGACAGCCCTTCCTGACCTCTTGCAGAACTCTTTCCGACGTCAACAGCCGACTTCAAAGCTTAGAAGTAAAAGTCCTAGGGGATCCGCACCCGCGCCGGAATGTCGCCGTTGCCCCCCCAGCGTCTGGCAGTATTTAGTTCCTGTATTTGGCGAATGTATCTACAAGGCTGACCCGAGCTGTAGCCGCAATTCCAGTTCCTTCGGAGCAAAGTGCGATGTATCAATCGTATGACGCCGAGGAGGAGATTGTCTACGGCCCATCCTCGAACATTTCTTTCCTTCAGGAGGTAATCCAACTGCAAGACCCTGAGATTGGCACGACACAACCTTCCCAGTCAACAGCTTGTCCCAAGGAAAGAACCATTCCAGACCTCCTGGGCTTCACTGTAGTCCAGTCGCCTAGTCTCGCTCATGATGTGAATCCTGTCTCACTCCCGGAGCGTCGGTTTGCAGACGCGCTTTTTCGTTGTTTCTGGGATTATATACATCCAGTATTCCCTATATTGCACCGGCCATCCTTTGCTACCATGTACGACCATTTATGGCAGCAAGACATGCCTTCAGCTTACCATTACAAGCAAACGAATGATGATGTCGTATTTCACGCGATACTTAACATGGTCTTGGCCCTTGGATGCCAACGCAGCGAACAAATCCCTTCAGCGCAGAGAAACCAGTTTGCCGATTCGTTTTACAGACGATCTCATCGGCTGATTTCTATCGAGACCCTTGATTTCTCATCCTTGCAAATAGTGCAACTCCTTCTTCTGCGAGCAATCTATCTGCATTACACGACATATGCCGATCGTTGTTGGAACATGGTTGGTGTTGCTCTGAGAGTGGCGCAGGGCCTGGGCTTGCACTTGGAGCAGACCACCTCGTCCAAAAACCAATTGAAACGAGAAATGAGGCGCAGAGTTTGGCACAACTGTGTTGCTTTGGATCGGTACCTTCCATGCCATCCATGGGCCTTCATGATCCACTAACTGTTTTCAGGCTCTCAGCTACGACTTTTGGCCGGCCCGTCCTTCATTGTAGGCCGCATGCTATTCCATTGCCTGAGCCTATTGATGACGAATACCTATCAGAATTCGATGGAGGCTGTCAACCTGAGAATTCTCCATCTCGCATAGCCTTCTTCGTATACAACATGAAGCTATTCGACGTTCTGGACGAGATTCTGAGCAAGTTCTACTCACATGGGTACCAAAACATAGCCCAGGATGAAACAACCACATCTTACCAGTATTTGAGCGATGTTCCTAGGTTATGCTCGGAATTGGACCAATTTGTCGAGGGTTTGCCTGGTCATCTTAAAGCTGACCGTGACATGGGAGCTGTTGAAGATGAATCTGCAAGTTGCTTCCATATGCAAGCCATGATTTTGAAATCGAGGTATAGTACAACCTGAGCCGAAATGGGGCATCTCTCACTATGATAGGGTTTTGTACATCCGACTTCTGCTGCTACGGCCCTCGCTTCTCATCGAAACACGACGAAGCGTTTCGAATCAACGTTCGATCAACAACAATGCGACTGGTTCTCTTCAAAGGTCCTATCTCAGGGAAATAAATCGTTTATGCGTATCGACTTGCCATGAAGTCCTCGAGGAAGTCCATCGAAACCTAGGTAGCTTAAGACAGACGTCAGCATGGCACACGCTTCTCTGTAATGCCCCTCCCACTCTCCGGGCGCAGAGTTCCACATACAATCGGAAGCTTACATGTGTGTCATAGTTACTTTCGGAGCTGCATCAACGCTTCTCGCCGCCAGTCTCTGCCCCGATTTGGAAGTCAACCTGGATCTTGACCCCGCTAAAACTTCCTGGGAGAGAGCCTTGCAAATATTCGAGTTCCACAAGTCACACGTTGAATCCGCAGCAAAGGGCATAGAAGCACTGGGGAGATATCGCCTGCGATTTTCTACATTTGCGAAACAAGGTAAGTGAAGAGATTCGCGGTAAAATAAGATAAGTTAGGCGCAATTATACAAGATCCTGATGGTTTTATAGATCAGTCCGTCGCCTCCAACGACGGCCAAATCGCTGGTCCTATACTGTTCGATGCTGCTTCCGCTGTCGACGAAAGCTGGCTGACAGGAATGGCAGAGGACTTCAATGAATTTTTCACCTCGGACTCGCTTGAGCAAAGCTGGCTCAGCTCTCAGGGCATTGATTGGGTCATGCAATAATATAGCATAAATCCGGCACAACTTTTTACAAAGCGGGGTTTTATTAACACTACCACGCCATTGCTCGTGGGAACATGTCCTTAGTATCCTTCTACTGGCTAAGTAACTCCAATAGTTTCTTCGCAAATATTTCGGGAACAATCATATAGCCTAGATGGCCGCCAGGAATCCTCAGAACCTCCTTGCCTGTCTGTCCGGCGATAGCCTTGATTGGTCCCACACCTGGCCCATCACCGCTATCCTCTCCCGCAACAAGGATCAATTTCTGTTTCGCCCTGTCAAGGCCTTCAACATCAACTGGGGCGCCGGTGTACTGTCTTAGCTCAAATTCAAACCAAAAGAGGCAATTTGCACGGATCTCGTCGCCGCGTTTTGCATCCATGCACTGACGCATCATCTTTGAATCAGGGCCCTCGGACAGACCCGAGGCAAAGGCCTCCATAGCTGCATCGGGACCATGAGCTCTGTATGTGTTGTAGATGTGGTTAATGAGTCCGTTCGCCTGCGGCTGGAATTCCTTAGGAAGGACGGAGAACGCGGGGGGCTCGTGGGCGATGAGCTTTGCCACACACTCCGGGTGACTGGCCAGCAGCTGTTGGGCAACGATAGCGCCGGACGAAGTTCCGAACACGATGGCGGTCCCATTGTGAGAGAGGTGCATGATCAGTCGCTGCGCATCATCGGCGTCGGTCTGCAGGCGGTGTTCGAAGTCTTGCTGGCCGACGAGAAAGCTTTGGGAGTACCCGCGGCGGTCCCAGCAGACAACAGTGAAGTGGGCGGCGAGAAATTGGGCAGAGGGGTGGAATACACGACCGCTGCCGTCGGCACCGGGTATGAAGACGAGAAGGGGACCCTCCGTGCCGAATGTCTCGTAGTGGAGAACGGCGCCGGGAACGGTGAGCTCGGGCATGGTCGCTGTGGGAGAATAAGGATGGAGAGGCACAAAGGGGACTTGTAATGTTCTTGCTGAGCGGAGGAGTTTCTCCATTCTGACAGTGGTCAGTCCGCCGATTATATATCTCACCTGCGGCAAACTAAACTTATCCTCCCCGAGATGCCGGGGAGGTAATCGTCATAGTCAATCGTATCGGAATAGCAATTTCGGTTCTTTCTCGGGGCGTCGGGGAGATAAGGAGCGACTCCTATTGGCCAGAATGCACTAAGTGCTTAGCTCTACTGGCTTGGTGTGGCAAAAACCTAGGCCGATAAGACGGTTAAGAGAACCTAACCACGCTGGTAAGTTTACAGTATATGACGCCATATAACATTCTAGAATTATCAAATATATAACTGGCGGCGAGCGGTCTCTCGGGCTGAATTAATAGGCGTTATGGCATAGGGAAAAAGACGATAGATTAGGCCAAAATAGGCTGTTTTAAATAGAGGGTTGAAGATGTGTTATTTCGGCAGTTATCACAGCTAGTATGATGCAATTGCTTGATCCCTCAGTCTATGAGGGGTTTCCTCGTTATCGGGCTGCCGCCACCTTCCTGCCTTAGGCTAGCACTGTGGCCGGCATCCTCCGTCTGACAAGAATCAATAGCACGTGCCTCTATTGCACTGTGAGTCAGGCCGAGCTGCATCGTGGCAACCAGTCCGCATCCTCCACTATTTGCTCGTCAAGCTCGCCATATTGCATAGAGCTTAATTCCACCTAGTATTATAACGAAAATGATGTCGATTGTTAAACTCTAGACTTATCAGGGTTTAATAGCCACAGCGCGAGCCCCTCCATCCACATCTTCCAAGCCAGAGCCATTATGTCAACTAAGAGTGCAATATTACAGCCCAGGCCACAACCAGGCGGTCTGAACGCAATTACCAGGCATGCTAACTGCTCTTTTAAGCCTTTCATATTCACAGGTGGGCCAGGCCGTGACAAATTAGGACGCTTGGCTGTTTTCTTATTTGCATTTAAAGTTTGTAGTTAATTTTGCTAATTTTGTAACAGGGGTCAATCAGCTAATGGGGTAACTAACGTAGGAAGCGTTTGATCTAGATAAGGTGAGAGGAGAATGGCAATGACATTTCTTTTCAAACATAATCGCATTCCATCCTAGAGGTAACCAAGAATCACGCAAAAATCTCTTAGCCTAGATCCAACGACCTGACCACAATCTCATCTCGTAGAGGCGATTGAGTAGCCGGAAGAAAGTTATCGTCAGACGGCGTTGGTGTTGCAGATGGCCTTGAGCTAGCCCGGCTCCCCCTTCCGCGTCTGCCTCGTATTCCCCTTCCCCTTGTATTTGTAGCTGTTCGTGATCGAGTTGATAACGGCGTTGAAGCTTGTGTCTGTAACGGCGTTGAAGCCAGTGATATGGGCAAATTCGCCTCGATCTCGGCTTGTGTGCGGGTGCGACGGATACTCGGATTCAGCTGCTATGTATTATGACGGCTTCGGCTCTGCCTTACAGTGGTTGAAGCTGTTGATGATGGCGTTGATGAACGTGTTATTGTTGTTATTGATAATGATAATGATCTTGTAGTCTTGCTGCTATGTAGAGACCCAAGATTCAATAGAATAGCAGTCTTTTGGTTTATTATAGCTCGGGGTTGGCTGTAAAGGTTCTGAGTAATATAAGAATCTCAGATTTGGAGGAGTAATTTTTTAAAGTTTTAGATAGTAGAAATTAGTATATTTTGCATATAAATATATAGTTTTCTTATAAGAGGCTTCTTAAGCTACTAGTAGGAATAAATATTATTTATTTAGATATTCTCTTTAGCCTTAATATAACGGTCGTGTCTTCTGGTCTGCCGTAGACGTGGTCTAGGGTAGGCAAAAGATTGGTTGTTGGTGGATAAACCGTAGGTTTATGTTAGCAGAGCGGTTAGGGCGTCACTTACAGAGGAAGTGTTACGTCTGGTAATAGTCAAGCACAATGAGGCGTAGCGAGTCAAGGTGATTGAGGTAACCAAGTTGTATTGATAGCTGAGTAGCTGTACATGGTGAATGTGCACTACTCAATCGACTATATAGTTACGGTGGGTTGACGGATCATGAGGATCATCTAATGATCCTAATGATTCTCATGTCCCTGGATCACTTGGATCATCTAATGATCGGGGTGATCTATCTGTGATAGGAGGGGATAAGTGGGTATGCTGTTAGCGTATGTGACGTGGTCGGGGCCTAGTTCGACATGGGTCGTAATATAAGCTAGCTAATTACTAGTAGGGATATTTTTAGAATAGCTTAAATTAAATTAAAAAAGAGAAAAGAAACCTATATTAAAAGAAGAAATTATTAGTTTTTAATTTTTTAGAAATTTAAGTAGGATATTAAAGAGGCTAGTAGGCCTTTAAATAGCTTAAGAATCTATTTTTTTTTATCTTTAATTTTAAGAGAGTTATTTAAGTTTATTTTTACTATTACTACAATTTATATCCAACCTCTATCTTTAACTTCCTCTAGATATTAGGCTACTGCAGGCTCAATTAATACCTTACTAGCAAACTTTTCTATAACTAACCTAATATTCAATCTTATAAGATATTTTCCTACTAGGAGATATAAG
This sequence comes from Ilyonectria robusta, assembly GCF_021365365.1. Classification (NCBI taxonomy): domain Eukaryota; kingdom Fungi; phylum Ascomycota; class Sordariomycetes; order Hypocreales; family Nectriaceae; genus Ilyonectria; species Ilyonectria robusta. Next base: position 13,789 of record NW_025764494.1, read on the forward strand.
CCTTAAATTAATCTAACCTTATATATATAATCTAGTATAGCTTCGGGCTGACTGGCTAAGATGCCTGTATGACGACTCTCTATGTAAATCCCCTAGAATAAGTTAATAAGTTGGGTGTTATTTTTATCTCTTTTTGCTACTAAATTATTAAAATAGATATTTTTAATAAAAAGTTATAATCTCTAATTACTCTTTTTTTTTTACTATTATTAGATTTTTAAAATTATCTATAAAAATTATAATTAGTATACTTTTTATTATTTATATTTTTATTAATAGAAATATTTACTATTAAAAGCTATTAAATAGGAAATTCTTAGATATTTCTTATTAAATAAATAAATAGAAGTAAATAACCTATAGTATAAATAACTAATAATTTTATAAATAAAATACCTTTTTATAATATTTTTTTATTATTATTAATTATTTAGCCTAATTAAATTATTTTAATTTTTAATAAATATCTTTATATTAAGAAAATTATTATATTATATCTTTACTAATTAAATTATTCTAATTACTATAGCTAAAGTTCTACTGCTAGCTATATTAATTAGATATATACTTCTAACTATCTTTCTTTTTTTCCTATATTCAAACTGAGTATTCTTACAGGATCTGGTTGCCCTCTAGCAATTTAATCCAGTTCTTATAGTCGCATTAATCGAGGGTTTTTCCCGATTCACGAGTTTGACGAGGAAGAGGCCGGTTGGAGACTTCAACCGAGACCTCCCTTACTTAACTAGGGCTTACGGGGTCTGTTGGATTGTGACCCTGTATTACGAAACCTCTGATAGATTGATATCCTGACCTTAGTCAGAAGGGGGGTCTGATTACCCCTCTTCCAGCTGGTCCGGATGACCGGCACAAGCAACAATCAACATCATCATCACTACATTGATCCCTATCCCTTTGATCGAATTAACCGTAACGGATCCAACAGGGTCCTATCCGGGATATCAGCGCTTATCAGCATTGTGACAGTGGTTACTTCTCTATTACCACCACACCCGTCGCTAGGCACAGGGTGGGATACTGATACTAATTAGTTTAGTATTAGTATATACCAATTAGTATTGAAAAATACTAATATTAATTAACGTATATGATAAGCGAGCGATACACTTATACCTCATTAGATACATAAGTGCACAAGGTGTCATGGAAATCCAGCACTAGCACCGAAATAGGGGCACGGTGGAGCAATTCAATCAATTGACCCAATCAGACGGGAACGACAGATCTGACAGGTGCCGGTTGGGCCGGGACCGACGTTAGATAGCTTTTCAGGGTGGCGAAGTCGATCGGCTGATATGTTGTGTCCGGAATGGTGAGGAACTCGACCGACTTCCATCCTCGGAATTGTGCGTGACTCATTGAACGCTTAGATGGAGACGCCTCGGTCGCCGACATCATTCACGACATGATCGGCCGTCCAGTATGGCGGGAGGATGTGAGCAAAGACGCCCTGTTCGTAATGCACATTTGAAGTTGGTGGGACTTCGTCTTTGGTGCCCTGGTGGACGGAACCCGTGTAGTAGGTATTGATGCTGTCATCATCAACGCCAACGCTAAACTTGCTGCTACATGCGGCGATGGCAGGGCGAGCCGCGACCAGTATGTCACGGCACATCTTGCCGTCTTCGACAGCTTCCGCTGGAGTTTTCGGTGGAGGGCTTTCCAGGTTCTCTTCCAGCAATTGACCCTAGGGAAGTTCGCCGGTGGGTCCGAGGCCGATTCGGCTGTGCTCCAAGGAGTTACGTCGTTCGGTGTTCGGTGCTCGGCGCTGTGACCTGGGATACTAGTGCTCAGTCGGTTCCCTCCGTTGGACTCCTCGATGGAGCCCGCAGGCGGCGAAGCGGACTTTCGTAAACTTTAGCGGAGATGAAAAGTCCGCACCTTCGCTGTCAGGAAAGACAATTACAATATCCGCTCGAGGCGTCCAGCACCACTATAGTTACTCGATAACATAGTTTGCTGTCGATTATAAATATCTTAAAGACGTCCACTACCCGCTAGTGTCTAGTATACAATCAACTTCAAGCAACTTGGGCAGTCTGATACGTCGTCTATCACATCGAAAATGGTCAATCAAGATTTAGAGCGGCTTATTGCCATTCCAAAGGTTGTTCCGAGAGTTTACAAGCGACCCTATCCGGCTATTTCACCCTTTCGGTCTGAACTGAACCAGGATGGAAAGACCATCCTAATCGCAGGCGCAGCCGAAGGCGTCGGGTTTTTCATCGCCAGAGCTTTCGCGCAAGCCTCAGCTTTGAGAGTCATCATTGTAGACATTCGCCAAGGACCCCTCCTTGCCGCAGCTTCAAAAATCAGGGAGGAAATCAAAGAGATCAGTCCGAAGACAGTCATCGATGCCCGTTTTTGCGATGTCGCCAATCTGGACGAGGCTGGCGCACTCTGGTCGAATCTGCGCAAGGAGGGAATCACTGTCGATGTCCTTGTGCTCAGCGCTGCACGTTACGGACCTGGAGAACCAATTTTGAGCAGTGGGCTTGACATGATCTGGTCGAGTTTTACCACAAACGTGAGGGCGGTGCTGGACCACACTGAGCGGTTCTACAAGCAAGAGAAGCACGAGAAGCAGAAGGTACCGCGACGGAGATGAGTATCTTAAGCAGAAGACAGCCCCATGACCTATACCTAATGGACAGCTAACATTTGGGGCCTGCAGTTCCTAATCAATGTCTCTACCCAAGGCATCTACGTGTGGGATGCGGAAGGTGCCAGACCTTCGTATGGTCTGACCAAGAACTCCGGGACGCTCCTAGTCCAGCAGATCGCCAAGGACGTAAAGCCGGAGTCGATGCAAATCATATCGTTCCATCCCGGTGAAGTTTTTACTGAAGCAGCGAGGAAGCAGGGGTTTAGCGAAGACATCATCGAGTGGTACGACGGTAAGACAATTTCTGTGCCACTTTCTTATCAACCCCCTTTTCTTGCGCCCGCATGCGATATACATCAATTATAACATTTATTGTAGGGAATTTGGGGGGACACTTTGCTGTATGGGCTGCGACTCGTGAAGCGGAATTTTTGCACGGTCGCTTTGTCTGGGCTGCTTGGGACGTCGAGGATTTGCGCTCTGAGGAGTTTCAGAATCGTCTGAAGGATCCGAATTACTTGAAGATCGGCGTAAAGGGTCTATGATCTCGGCAAAGACTGACGGCTGCTTGTGGAAATGCCTTAGACTGGCTTAGTCTTGTTGTTGGATTGCGCAGTAAATTGCTGATTGTTGATTTCTTGTGTCTAAGTGTTGAGACCGTATGGCTAAGATGATCCGATCTGCTGGCTCCCCATAACGTAATCTATCACCTTCCCGCTCGAAATCTCATTATTGATCTTCTTTATATCTTTTGGAATACTTGGTAACCGTTTGGCGGTGATTCTGGTCTTTGGTGGATGTCTGGTGCTGCGAACTCCGCTTCAGACGTCATCGTCGTCATGGAACGCGAACCGGACGTTCCGGGTGGGACATCATCGTCCCCTGCGTAAAAGAGCCAGAACAATAAGGGCAATGGAATCGAAACAACAAGAACGTGACATGGAATGGGCGGAGGAGGAGAGCAGTGAGGGGGTGCCGAGGAACAATCGAACTAAGAAAAGGACTACGCTTAAGGCGGCCGACAGTATGACCGAGGTAATCCAGGGTCTAAAATAACTCCTGGAACAAGAGTTTCGTAAGAGAATTGAAACCATAAAGGCAGAGTTCAAGCTTGACGAAATACCAACCGCCTGAGGGTCATCGGCAGGAACGAGGAAGAACTGAAGAGGATTAAGGCTATCATCGAGGCCAAGAAGGCGCCAGGTGCGAGAGTCCTCCGAGACTAACTATACCCAGTCAAAGTTGACAATATCAGCCGTACCGCCGTCCTCGACCAGGAAGGCAAGGTCCTTCCTAGAGCAATAGAAGCCTTGGGCTAGGAGAACGAGTCCAGATTGCCAAGATGGCCTAGCTGAGTAGAAAAGTCAGCGCAAAGGCCTATGGATCCATGGTAGTATACCTTACTAAAAATAGCAATGCTAAGAGGCTTCTACAGGAATGGTACTTCTATATTGCAGGTAAATCAGCTTATACTAGCATATTCAAATAAAGAATAGGACCGATATAATGCTATAACTGCCAGGAGCTCGGCTATAAGGCATTCTCATGCAGCAAGAATCGAGTATATGCAAGATGCACCGCCAAAGGCTATTATTATAGTGAGTGTTAGATATAGGTATCTAAGTGTATATTCTGTAGTGGGCTATATAAGTTATTTAGTAGGAGCTGCTTGAAATTCTACTCTACTTGATATAAATAGGATACTTTAGGTAGTTTAACTGAATATAAGAAAATAGAATATAGTATATAAAAGCCTAATAAATAATAAATAAATATAAGATTTTGTAGTTTTAGCAATCTAAGAACTGCCAGTATAAAAATATAATAATATACTATTAATAATCTCTATAGAATATTTTAAATAGATTAAAATAGTTCTTATAATTTGGAGAGATAGTAAATAGATAATCTAGAGTATATTATAGGTAAATAGGAATCTAGAGGCTAAATAAGTATTAATACAGTCCCCGGACTTAATAGCAGCAACTATACAACTTCTAGACTAAATAGTATTAATTATATTAATATATATACTGGGAGGTAAGTTCTAGATACTTTAAAATATATATTATATCTTATATTAGTTAATTCTTAATCTTAGAGATAGAATAAAGATAGTAGTAGATACTATACTTATTAAAGATTTTAATTAATATAACTAGCTATAAGAAGGAGATGATATACCTTTAGTAAGATAAGCTAAGGCTAAACTGATTATCAATCTTATTTATAAATATAGCCTTTACAGCCTCCTCTCGAGAGGCATGAAGATATAGCAAGGCTCTAACAAGGAAAGTATAATTAACCTGGTGCTAGTAATAGCAGAGGTAGCAAATAAAATAGTAACCTACTCTATATACCTGATAGAATACAAATCGGACTACCAGGCAATCCAAATGACATTTGATGCTGCAATACCTAAATAGATCGTTACAGAAAGACTATTATTCAAAAATGCATTATGGATAACAATTAGAACCAGGGTGGAGGATAATTTCTAAGAGCTTCCCTGGACTGTCAGCGTGTAGCAGACAGAGCAGTTAATGAGGGTCGTCCTCGACACAATATACAAGCTGATGCCTCGAGTATAATGTGACGGCTAGTTACAGTAACGGGCACCTAGACTGTTATGCCACGGGCAAAAGATTGGGCCTTGATCGCAATTGTAGCAATCAAGCAGGTGTACTAGCTGCCTTATAGAGCTTACGGGGGACTAAGCTGTAATATATAACTAGTATTGTATATAAAGTGCTGGTGGATAAAGAATTTAATAAGACTTTAGTAGGTATATATATTCTGGCGAAATCAGGCTAGAGTATAGTAGCGAGTAGGTTAGGCAAAGCCCGACCTAGAAAGATAGGCTAAGGAATTATCCAAAAAATACTATAATACTATTTGGAAATAGAAGAAACTATACTAGAATAAGTTCTTAGTAGAAGATATTAATATATAAAAGGCAGCTAAGTACTTAAAACCTAGAAAGAATATTATAGATAATAGAGTATCCCTTTTAAAGAAATAAGATAGCTTTACTATAAAAGATAAAATAGAGTAGGTAGAGGAGTTATTTAGTATATTCTTTTTATAGTTATTAGTTAGAATTAAAGATAAAGGTAATTAATTATAATAAGTAAAGTATATATACTAACTCTTATTATAGAAGAAGTTAAAGAAAAAATACTAATAGTAAAATCTTAAAAAGTACCTAAGAGAATAGTCTACTAGTAATAATATAAAAGCAGCTTTAGCTAGTAATTATATACTATATCTTTTACCTCTTTAATATATTTCTTAGAAATAGTATAATACTCTACTAATAGAGAAATATAAAACTTATTCTATTAAAAAAAGTAAATAAAGAAAACTATATAATAGCTAAGTTTTAGAAATTAATATTGCTACTATTAATACTGAGTAAGATACTTAAGGTAGTTATTATAGAGTAGATATTCTATATAGTAGAGAGCTATAAACTGCTACCTATAAATTATTTTAGAGTAAGAAAGTAAAGATTAGCTAAATAGGCTCTAATACTACTATAGAAGTATATCTATAAGGTATAGAGGGCTAGTAGGGTACTTAATTTAATTAATTTTAATATTAAAGATACTTATAATAGAGTATTTAAGAAGTAACTACTAAAGATACTAAAGGCAAGAGGTATATCTAAAGGGCTAATAAGATAATTAATGCCTTTTACTCTAGGTAAATAGCTACTATAATAGTAAATAGGTATATATTATAACTATAGGAGTTACTATAGGCAGGTTTTTTATAAGAATTACTGCTATTACTAGTATTATTTCTATTCTTTAATATAAACTTAGTATAAAAAGAATTAATATAAAAGGTAGTTTAATAGTATTTATAAATAATTACTTAGCCTAAGTAATTAGATTAATAGTAAAGGAGAATTAAGTAGGTATCTAATTAATTATAAATAAAGTACTAAATTAGGAAAGATAGAGTAATATAATATTTAAAGGAGATAAAACTGCTATTATAAATTTCATGCAAAATATTATACTATAATAGGCAGTTAGGGATGCTTAGGCTAGCTAGTTACTAGCAGGGATATCTCTAAAGTTACCCGGGTGGGGTTAAAAGGGGAGGCTAGTACTACTATTAGGGAAAAATTATTATTTTTCCTTTTATTAGAGATTCTTTCTAGAAGTTAAAGAGGCTAGAAGAACTCGAGGCTACTAGAGAGTTAATTAATTAATTGCCTTTATTTTTAAGAGATTTATTTAAACCTTCTTACTATTACTATATTCCCTATCTAACCTCTATCTTTAATTTCCCTTAGATATCAGGCTACTACAGGCTCTATTAATACCTTACTAGCAAACTTTTCTATAACCGACTCGATATTCTATCTTATAAAATACTTCCCTATTAGAAGATATAAGTCTTAGGTTAATCCGACCTTATATATATAATCTGGTATAGCTTCGGGCTAACCGGCTAAGATATCTATATAATAACTCTTTATATATTTCCCCTAGGGTAAGTTAATAAGTTAAGTGTTATTTTCTGTTTCTTTTTGCTACTAAAGTATATACTAGTAATATACTATTTATTATTAAAGAAAAAGTAGCTAAATTAAAGATAAGCACTAAGTTTCTAAGTATAGTTATATATATAAAGCTATAGTATAAGAAATATATAGCTAGAGCTACTATAAAAAGGCTTTTAACTGCTATATATTTAAAAAGACTAAAGATACTATTACTATAAATAGTAAGATAGCTATTTATAGTAATAGTAGCTTTTATTATAGACTATATATTTAGTATATAGATATACTTATATAGTATTAAAAAAGTAGCTTAGTTAGATAAGATATAGATAGTTAGAGTATAAGTAATTACAAAAGCTTATTAGATTATAGTAATAGTAATAGTAAAAGCTAAAGCTAGTATTTAATTAATATAAAAATAGTATATACAGGTAGTAATAAGATTTTAAATTAATCTCTGGACTCTTTCTAGAATATATCTATTAGTAATATTAAAAGTAAAAATATACTGCTAATTTATATTATTAATATAGAGAATTACTTAAATTTAAGAGGAGATAGCTACTAAATAAATAGAGATTATTTAGGAGTATACATTATTACTATAGAGAAATTATATTCTGATATTATATAATTCTAATTAAAAGAGAATAGTAGAAGTATTAAAGAAAGTAGATAGTATAATTATTACTACTAGCTTCTTATAAAGAGGGGGTATAGTAAGTATAAAAGATATTATTTAAAATATAGCTATAAATAATACTAATAAAATAATAGCTAGCTACTCTATTATTCTTAAATTAAGAGAGAAGCTAAATTTATATATTACTAAGCTTAGTATTATAGAAATAGCCCTGAGATATATACTATATAAATTATATTAATAAAACCTAACTATTATAATAAGCAGCTACTCTATTCTAAAAGTTATATAGCAGCTATAATAATAATCTAACTAATAGACTATTTGGTATATCTATAACTATATTAAGTATCTTAAAGATAAGAGTAACTTTCTCTAGATAATATAGGTTCTAGCCGGGGAAGAAGACTTTATATTAAAATTAAAAATAAAAGTAGCAGCCTAGAAGGCTACTAAAAGAAAATATAAATTAAATAAGCTATTATATTAAGTAAAATCTATAAGAATAAAACTAGCAATAATTAAGTAGCAGTAAGTAAGAATACTACTAAAAAAAGTTAGAAAATACCTAAAGTAAATAAATATAATACTATCTAGTAATAGGCTAGTAGTCTATTTTATTCTATTTATACAGCCTCTTATAGAATAGATAGATATTTATTTAAGCCTACCTTAAATAAAATAGATAGAAATAGATATTAAAAGTAAGCTTGTAAAATAAGTAGATATAGAAATAGAAATATATAGATACTATAAAAAGATAGTATATATAATCCTTCTATTTATTATCTTCTAGGCTTTTATAAAGCTTATTTTAACTAATAGATTAATTTCTAATATTTTAATATCTTTAAAAAGCTTCTTTATATTCTTAATATAATCTTTATAAAACTATAATCTTACTATTTATATTATTCTAATTATACTAATATCCAGCCTAGCCTAATTATCTTAAATTATTTAATTATATATTAAAAAGAGCCTCTTAATATTAGTAGATATAAAAAGAATAGAAAGTATATTAAGAGCTATTTATAATAAATATAAATACTTTTTTTATTTCTTATACTAATAGCTAATAGAATCTAAAATATTCTAGTTAGATTTATAAATATTATGGAATTAATTATTATATTTATTATTAATAGTATATATAAAATTACTAGTTATATTCTTAGCTTATAATAAGATAGTTATTAATAAAAGTAGTTATAATAAAATTAAAGCTTAATAAGATTTTTTATAATATTTATTAAAGGAATTTTAATATATATACTACTTTTTTATAACTAGCTTATTATATTCTTAATTTTAAGAGATAATTTACAGCTTATAATAAGATTAATCTAATTCTTCTATAAGAGATTTTATATTTTAAATTTAATTTAAGTAGTTTATTTATATATTCTTAAAATATCCCTAATAATATAATAAATTAGTATCTTATTAAGCTATAAGTAATACTTATTAAGCTTTTTTTAATAGAAGTTAATATTAATCTTAAAATACTTAAAATTAAAATATTAATAAATAGCAGTTTTATATACCTTTATTTTATTAAGAAGGTATTTATAGTTAAGTAAAATATTCTATAAATATCTATATATCTTAATATATTCTTTTTTCTACTTATACTACTAACTATTATTTTTAAAAGTAATTAGAATATACTTAAAGTATTATAAAACCTTATTAAATAAGGAAATAATAATTTAATTTTTCTTTTTAAGTTTATTTTTATTTTTAAGATAAAGTAGTATTTTACTATTTAATTTCTTTTCTTTTAATACTAACTTCTTTTACTTATTTTTTTACTTATATTAAAGATTCTTAAGAAAGTTTTTAAAAAGAAGAATATACTAAATTATATAAAAAGTAAAAAGCTAATAGGTAATTATATTAATAATAATATCTAGAAATTTCTTTACTTAAATTATTAGATTATTAAACTACCTTTAACAATGAGACGGCGTATTTGCCGCCAAATCTGGCAGGTTCTGCCTCCACACATAGCGGCGATTTTGCCAGCAATTCGTCGCCGCTTTAAAGGTCCACCCGGGCTCGATCCACATTGGTATTGCTGGTAGTGTACCCCCAATGTACCACCCAAAATAATTTTGCTCCACTGAGCTAGTGCCCTGAATTGGGCCTCTCGTCCAGAATGTATTACCGTCAGCAACAGAGCCAGAAATGGCTCCCTCGACTATTAAAAGTAGCCCGCTCCCGCGAAGGGCAGTGTGCTCACCTCCCTTCCCTCTCTTTCTTTTGTCTTAGAAACGGAGGCAGCATCGGCTTCACTCATCCGCTACTCGCATCGTCTCCACGATCCAAGATCCTCGTCTACATCTTCAAACCCTCTTTAATATGCGGCGCCACCAGCGTTTATTTGACGATGCAGACGATTCAGACGCATCGTTCTCGCCCGAGGATGACACTATCTTTGACGTGAACGAAGATGAAGCGTCTGACGCAGAGACCGACATCACCGAGATCAACCCCTTTGATGATGTTGACGACCATGTTGACGTCGATGATCTTACTCAGCTCCTTGACAACGTCCACCCTCCAGAGTATTACCAGCGGATAGCGGCAGAGGTCAATGAGGGTGCTCTTGACGGTCAAGACTACAGTACTGGGACTGAGAAACTCCTCAACGCGGTTGAGGAACACTGGCAGCTGTAATGTCCCAGAAATCCATCTACCTTGGCTCTCGCTAACGATACTGTACACAACTCTAGCTTCTGCAATAAGAACAAATTTGGCAATCCCCATGAATGCCTCCAATCCGTTTCCGTCGGTATACTCGCAAGCTTCTTCACATGGCGCCTAGACCTGAAGACTGGCAAGGATGATAGGAAGATGAAGGGCATCAAAACAAGCAGTGCACTGGGCACAACCTGGAAGGTCTTCCGACTTGTATATGAGAGGGCCGTGGGTACAAAGCTCGACCCGAAAATGAATCGTCAGATGCATAGGGTATGTCTCCGAGCCCACTACAGCCCATTCTTCTCTAACGACCGCAGGTCCTTCGAAAGCTGGCAAAGGATCATGACCTGAGCACAAAGAAGAGGGAGAACCGCTGCATGACGATCGATGACCTCAAGGAGCAAATTGAAGCAACGGTGAGCACGACGAGAAAGTCTTTTGATCTCGGAGAGCTCCGGATTCTTGCGGTTTTGTTCCTTCTCCTGCTTGCTCCTGCCGGTGCTCGTCCCTGGCCATCTTGCGGCTCCGGTTTAGAGACATTCGAGTTGTATTGGCAAGAGACCCTGAAGGAGGACCCCACAAACTTCTTATCCAGTTCACGCCGGAGTTTACCAAGACGTACCTCGGTACCAAGGACGCGTAGGTGATATCCATCTGACGAGCTGGTCTACCTTGATACGGAGGATGCTGACCTGTAACAGCAAGACATTTACCGTCCCCGAGACAATGTTTGATCCAACCTTACTTCTTAGCCCCCATGCCTTCCTCTTGGGCATCTTGTTCCGGCATCGAGCCTTTCAGGCATCTAACCTCGTCTCAGCTGCGCAGCTGGACAACTTGGACATCCACCCTGACGAGCGGGAGTTGCGTTTGCCACTCCGAGATGACTTGGATGACGTACCCTTGTTCCGCCGTGCCGTCAAAACCGCTACCGGCTTCGAGATGTCACTGACAGAACCCATCACGTATGGCATGATGGCGGCATGGATTAAGAGAATTGGAGAAATATTAGGCCGACTGTATACTACCATCTGCTATAGCCTGCGCTACAACGCTGGCAACGAGCTCGACGGAAGCCGTAAGTTTCACTATTACCTGTTGACTGCTACCCAAGCTGACCCCTCTGCAGCCTATGCTAGCGATGCTATCCGCAACTTAGCGCTCGACCACGACAGTTCAGTTCCGTTCCAGAAGCATTACCTCGGACGCCAACTACGCCTAGATACCTGGGCGATCATCCGGGGCCAGAGACCGCAACAGGCGCTGCTGAAGCAGGCTTGTAGCATCGGTCATGCGAACAGCAAGCGGACGGCCGACCGATTTGACGGCAGAGCAAGCTGCATCTGTCAACACACCCTCGCATCAGGAAGCTAACGGAACAGGTCCGACGACTGTCCACCTGGATCGAAGAAACGCCAGGACGCCGTTCGGACGCTAAGGAACGAGAAGCAGAGGCTCAAGAGGGAGCTATTACAACAATCAAAGACGCCTGGACGGATGAGCAGGCTGTGGATGATATCCAATCCCAACTCCAGGGCCGCGGGTTCCCCAAACCATGGCCGTAGATGCAACCTGTCCCCCTCAGCGTCCAGCACAGAAGCGCCTAGTTGAAGCGCTGACCGCCCCAGTCGATAACACTCTCGAAGGATATTATAGACGCAGGGACAACCTCATCGACGCCATCGTCGCTTACTGCAGCGTGGTAGAAGGCCGTACCGCACGTCGAACCAATGTCTCGGCAGCGAAGGAGCCGTGTCCAGTTCTTATTGTGGCCCATCGGAAGATAGCCCTGTGGGTATCGCCGTGCTCTCTGTATTCGTCAAAAACGAGATGGAGAGGCCGAGGAGATGTTTTCTGTGCATCGGTGCTGCACTCTCTCTTGAACCAAACGACCCTCGTGTGAGCGAGCTCACCCATGAGTTTTACACTTCCGGTGACCTGTCGAAGCACTTCCGCCGAAGGCATCTTAATCAGCTGCCTGATAATACTCCCTCTCGGTGTGAGGTTTGTGACCTAGACCTACAGCATAAGATGCATGTACAGAACCATGCCATGAGGGTTCATGGTACGGTATCCTAAGAGTTCCCTCGATTTAGAATAGCCTAAAACTTTTGCAAGAGGACTGTGCGGGCGCCCCGGCATTTTGGAACTAGCATAGAGAGCAAATATAGATTCAAAGCGTTTTACTGACTAGAGGCACTAGACTTACGAGCTATTTCTGCCTCTTATTTCAGCGGTCTGCGTTGGCGATGTCTCCTCTTGTTCTTTTATCTCCATTCTCTCATCTTGCTTGTCATCTTCGTCCTCCTCTGAGTCTCGCTGGCTAGCCATTGGACTGGACGTAGGTGATGGGGTTGTGATAGTCCTGGACTGCTGGAAGCTCGCTGGCGTTCTTCTAATAGCCAACGGATAAGCTTGCTCCTAATACAGAGTTAGCGAACAGTAAGTGCCTGGGATAGGTTTCTTCACAATGTCAATGAGAGGAGTGGGAAACAACGGGTCATTAGTAGAGTTATAGTCATAATGTCGATGATTTCGCCGAACTACGATGTAGACATCCGCGTTATAGCGATCGCTCAACTGGTTACATCTACGCATAAGACGTTGAGTGGCCCTAGAGAAGTTTTCATTGGTTCTGTCACGTTTCTGGGTTGAGGAAGGAAGGCAAGGAAGGGTAGTCATGGTCTAAGCATATAGGTACTGCCTTGACGAAGACGGACAAGTGGAAGGGCGCTGTATTTATAGACGTTTTGACATAGGCAGGCGGACGCCCGAAAATTGAACTGGCCTCTTCGCGGCAGCTGGCCATGTGCGGTGTCGACGTGAACCGGCGTTCAATGTCCACTGAATGATCAAACAGCAAGCGGGACCTGCCATGTAATTAGGTGTCCGATTATGTAAGGTTTAAGGGGCTTCCTACAGTACTAAGCACGTGTGTAGGTCGTTATGGGTGCTATGAGGTTAGTCCTCCCGGGCGGAATAAATTTCATTCATTCATTCAGTCGTTATGGGTGCGGGGTAGCCCCGAACTTGCGACCCGAGCGGTCGTGCTTCCGTGACGTTGTCGTCAAGGTCTATTGGAAACCATGCATACTTAAGAGTTGTTGCCAGTTAAGACAGTTGACCCAGATTTCAGATTGCAGGTGAAGGAGAAGGAATATCAAGTAAATGAGTCAGGGGCTCATAGATGTGAAAATTAGATCCGTGGGCTGTCATAGATAGAGTACACCAAGTAATAAGGAAAGAAAAAATTGCGACAATCTATACGTACTAGAACTTTTTGACATCTTCTCTCTGTGGCATGGTCTATATATACATCAACGGTGTAATCCTTCCACTTGATAAGCTTGGGGAAGGAAAGCGGTGACGGAAAATGTATTATCGAGTCTGTACCAGGATGCTCGGCCAACCTAGTAAACAATGAACAGGGAAGCGCCCTGTTGTTGATCAGAGTTGGCTGTGGTCCCATCACAGTAAATCCGATCCAGCCATGTGCCCATTTCAGTCTCTCGAAAATCTGCAAGCGCCTCAAGCCGTCGAAAAACCTCATCGTCGCGAAATAATAAATTGCATAGATTTGGTCCACCGTGAGCTTTCCCATCTATTCGTACCTACTCTAGTGACCAACAATTTGCTAGTGCCATCAGTCATGATGGACCAGAATGTGAAGCCTCGGTTTTTTCTAACAAATAACCGCAACGCCAACAAATCGCAAATAACATCAAGTGGATGCCCGGCGCAAAAGAAAGCAAAACCCTGCTTCTAACCGAGTTGTCACGCAGGTTCTACCCCTTCAGAATAGCATGACATACCTCAACTGATCGGGGTAATGATAGCAAGGTATCGATAACAACAGCTAGTACGCGTTGCACTGGACACTAAATGCCTCAGGGACAGAAACCGCCTTACCAAACGATCTTCAGCTTGTGGACTCATTACTCATCGTGAATTGGTCATTAAGCAGACACGGCAGTGTGGTGTTCCCTGCTTCAAGGTAATCAAGATTCTGAGGCGCGCCGGTCGCATGTTGAGGCTCCATATTGTGCACATCCAATTGTGGCTGCACTTGATATGACTCCCCTGCGCCTGTAAGACTCGATAGACCCGAAGAGGCGCCGCTCAAGTCAATCACGTTCAGATCGTCAAAACCATCTGTACCATCTGCAGGAGGTTGAGGCCAAAACTTAACAAAGCCTGTTTTAATAAACTCCTCGTTCTCCAGTTTGCACATTACTGAATCAACACCTTGGGGCAGTGGAAAGAGGTCGTTGACCGATCTGTTATGATGGTGCTTGAGATCTTTTTTCATAATATTTTCGATCTCCATCCAATAAGGTGGGGCCCCGAATACTATCATCTTCGGGAGAACGTAAGATAGGTTGGATAATTCTTCTTTGAGGCCTGGTTGGCACTTGCTGAGATAATCCAGAAATTTGTCAAGATTATCGCCTCTTAATTTGTTATGGAGACTTGTGCCTCGTTAGGAAGCTTCAATAAAGGTCGATTTTTTAAACTTACTCATCGGTGGACAGGTTAGGGTACACTAACGCTCCATAACCGAAGCGTTCAACTACTTTCCGTAATTGCCGTCCTGTATCGAGGTGGTAATAGAGGTTTTGCCTCTTCTTTTCACGTACTCTACGTTTCGTAGCTTCGTCCTGACCGATCAGGCAAAGCTCTCCCTCTCCCAACGCTTCTGGGAAAACCATGTCAGTAAACTCGTCATTTAGGTCTTTAATGGAATCGTTGGAATTGCCGGTGCTAATGGTGGATGCTTTTTGTGCGTCGTACTCTCGTGACATTGCTATACGATAGAGAGCCGCTGCAACGGCGGAAAATTTCTTGTGAGACTCAGCCCAAAAATGGGTTTTACCATAAGTTTCCGCCAGTTTCCTGAGTCGTTCTAAGTCCGAGTCCGTGGGCTTAATCTCAATTGTTGGCTGAATCGGATTTCTGGCAGCATAGCTGATATGCCATGCTTTTGAAAGATGCCTGGGAGCCCAATTACCTCTAGCCTTTTTAACGAGCCCTTCCCCAAAGTCAAGCGAGCTGGGTGGATTGTTCTGAGGTGCTTCGTCTTCGGGTTGGTCTTCTTGGGGCTGGACCTGTTGTGGCTGGGTCTGTTGTGGCTGGTTCTGTTGTGGCTGGTTCTGTTGTGGCTGGGAATCTTGTGGCTGGGAATCTTGTGGCTGGGAATCTTGTGTCTGAGCATCTTGGGTCTGGGCACCTTGGGTCTGGACACCGTGGGGCAGGGTCTCTTGGGATTGAATTTGAGGTTGACCTCTGATGGCTGGGTATTCTTTGTCCCTCTCGTTGTCGCTTTCGTACTGAGTCAAAGGCGTGAAAGTACTTGAGGGCTCTCTAGAAAAGCATTCTGACTCTCCCTCGTCGTCAACATTTGTGTTCTGAGCCGTGGGTGTTGAAGTAACAGATACTGCTGAGACTTCTTGAGATGAGCATTCTGATCCCCTCCCATCGTCGATGCGGATGCACTTCGGTGCTCTTGGATTATTAGAATGATCTTCGTCTCCGAAAGCACTCCGTTTCCTTGGGGTTGAAGAGCTGTTATCGTCGTTGGGGGGCATTGGTCTATTTCTTTGGGAAGCCTGGGCGGGTAATGTTGTAGTGAAGTTGCCAGTGAAGTGCGGGGATGGGGTTGATGGTGACGTAATTGCAAGAATATCTCGAAATTTCGGTGCGAAATCCTCGTATACGCGATCGTTGTAAAACGCATTAGATACCTCGGGAATCTTCAGTATGTCTCGAATTATCTATGCACGGATTAGCCACATTTATGAAGGCAGAATCCGGTTGGGTTGGCCTATGAACCTCGCCAACGTCCGCAGATTGGGTAGCTTGGATAATTTTCTCTCTAATCTGTTCAATGTTAAAGGCCATTTTGTCTTAGAAGGTGAAACGTGTTTTTGACTATAAGGAAGAGACGGTGAGGACAGTGGACCAGCGTCGCGAAGGGGGTATTTGTACCCCTTAGCTCAGTTTAATAATTCGAAAATATTAAAATATGTCGCCCAATCAAGTCGCCCTGCACGGACATCACGCTGGAGAACAACTCCGGCACGTGACTAGTGAACACGTATGCTGTTTCAGATTTGGAATAGAACATTCCAGAAACCGACCCACTCCTTTGCAAATCACAGTGATGCCATTGAAGTGCAATGAATAAATTGGGGGGAATGATGGTGCTTTATATCATCGTAGGCGAGGCCGGAAATCTAGTGACGTGGGGTGCATTGGAATTAAAGCGTCGCTTGGAGGCTGATGTGGTAGCATTGCATGAACTGAGCTTGGTTTAGGCCAACCGGGTTTTTGTGTAGTTCTTTTGCAATTCTATTCGCGTGTGCCACTCTACTCTGGTGGCGCGCCCCTTAGTTTAATAATTCGAAATATTAAAATGTGTCGCCCAATCAACTCGCCCTGCATGACATCGCTCTGGAGAACGACGCCTGCACGTGACTAGTTGACACGGATGCTGTTTCTGGTTTCGATTAGAATCCCAGAAACGGACTCACTACTTTGTACATCACAGTGTTTCTATAAGTACAATGAATAAATTGGGGGGAGTGATGGTGCTTTATATCATCGCAGGCGATGCTGGAATTCTAATGATGTGGGGTGCATTGGTAAATTAAAGCGTCGCTTGTAATGCTCATGGAGGCTACGGTAGCATGTATGAACTTATGCCCGGTTTAGGCCAACCGGGTTTTTGTGAGGTTCTTTTGCAATTCTAGTGGTGTTTGTGGTTCCTATGCAATTCACTTCGCGCGTGCAACTCTGGTGGCGCGCCTCAAATTTGGTTTGGTGGTTCTGCGTTCGCTCAGCTTTGCCCACTCAAAATTTACTGCGAGGGTTGAAGCGTGTGCGAGTTTCCGTGAGCAACAATCTGCCTACGCAGATTTGAGTGGGCGATCAATTTCGTACGCTGAAAATCGTACGCGGATTTGTGCGGAGGCTAGCATAACTTGCTCCAGAATAAATAGCCTAGCTTATGTATGCTCGCACACTTGTTCCAGCGCACCCGCTCCAGCACACAGTCGTTTCAGAATAAATAGCCCAGTGCCTGTGTGCCAGCACATCTATAGTGCTAGTACACTTGCTCTAGTACACTTGCTTTGACACACTCGATCCAGCACAGCCGCTCCAAAACAATTAGCCCGGCCCGTGTGTGTGCGAGCTCAGATCTGGTTCTACCATACACATCCTAGCAACTACGAGCGTGCGAGAACCGGACGCGAGCCAGCATAAGTGTGCTAGTACACGATAGAGTACATCTTCCACCCGCCAAATATACACCCCACTGGACTTAATCACTGAAGTCTCGAAAAGAGCCAAGCCAGAAATCCGATCCGCTCTGGCCATCTTGCCATCCTTGCAAGCCTTTTGTGTCGTCCAGGTAAAATCTCCGCTCAGAGAGATAAACCAAGATAAAAATGGTCTCTCGCCACTGTCTTGTCGTTGGAGGTTGATTTAGGTCTTGTTCAGGTGCTGGCTCAGGTCTGAAAATATGTCATCAAGTGTGAGATGCTCCGTCGGGTCGCACATAGAGAGGTAAATCTCCGATCCGATGTCTGAGACGTTCTGCTATAACAAAATATCCGCCGCCGGAGCTACTACTGGTATCATCTGATCCAATGTCTGAGACGTTCCGCTGAGTGGGTGCTGTGGGGTGCTCTGGAGGGAGCGGGTAATACGCTCTGAAGGGTGCCCTGAAGAGTGGTTGCGGGTAAGGTGCTCTGGGGGGTGCTGTAGGGTGCTCTGGGGAGTGGGTGCTGTAGGGTGCTCTGGACGGTAGGCCCTTCAGGGACTGTGACAGAATTAGTCGGGCGCTAAGCAAATCAAATCCTTCTGCTGTCGCACTGTACGGAGTAAGACCATGGTCTGTCGGCTACTAGTACCAAACACTTGCCCCTCTTTTCTGACACTTCTCTGGCTACTAGTAGCAACCACTTGCCCCTCTTTTTGGCCACTCTCCTGCTAGTAGTAGCACCAAACTTGCTCCTCTTTCTGTCATCTTCCAAGCTACTAGGGGGGTCTCGTCATTGCATTACAGCTCAACCCCCCGTTCGTCCCTCACGGGGGGGTCGTTGACTAGCCAAAAGTCCGTTGACTCACCAAATACCTGAAAGCTTGGTAGAGACTCTAGTAAAATGATGTACCTCACTAACAAAAGGAAAATTGGGACCTACTCCAACAACCGCTCTCCAAAAAATACAGCACAAACACTGAGTTTTTAGTGTAAGCCAATGTACCTAAATTTGGTCAGTCAACGGACTTTTGGCTAGTCAACGACCCCCCCGTGAGGGACGAACGGGGGGTTGAGCTGTAATGCAATGACGAGACCCCCCTAGTACTAGTAGCATTGCCCCTCTTTTTTGCCATTCTCCTGGTACTAGCAGCAACCACTTGCCCTCTTTTCTGTCATCTCTCTGGCTACTAGTAGCAACCACTTGCCCCTCTTTTCTGTCATCTTTCCAGCTACTAGTAGGAACTTATTATCCTGTCGCGATATCGTCGTGATATGAAACAGGAGACCGGTCCACTACGGGGCCCGCCAATGCCTTTCGGAACACAAGCACTTGTCTTGTGAACCCTCTAGTGTAAGCAGGACCGTCACAGAAGCCTTCGTTCATTAAATTGGGGCAGAGGAAGAGAATCCAGGTCATGCATTGAAAACAGGAGACCGGTCCCCTACCGGGACCGCCAATGCCTTTCTGAACAGGCCTGGCACAAGCACTTGTCTTGTGAAACTTAAGGCCTCCTCAAGGGTTATTCAATCCGATCTCTACTCAACTATTCGATCAAACCCTAGACCGCTGGAGGGAAACATCCTGTAATTACCCGCATTGCTGCCGTAATGTCAATTAGAAATGCAACGAGGGGTTGATTCCGTTCAGTCTTGGCTTTTAACCCTATCTATCTCTATATATTTCTATAAAAACTATTCTGGGAGTCGCAGGGTAGTACTATTGGACTAGGGGCCGGTTAATATTTCTTAGACTCGACGTAGACTAAGATGAGGTTTGAACATAACCAGAGACCAGAGCAGGTCGAACAATCGTCAAGCCATGTCCGCAATCTCATCCGCAATCTTCTTGACTCGAAAGCCCAGCCCTGGGATCGGGCTCCTCAGCGCCAGTGAGCTAGTCACGACCGAGATGCTGCTAAGCGCCATTGCCAGGCTGGCCCAGACGGGGTCGAGGCGCACGTGTTGACCATTGTTTGGAATGGGGTACAAGCATCCGGCGGCGATGGGGATGGCGATGACGTTATACACGACGGCCCAGGCGAAATTGACCTTGATGCGTCCCAGGATGGCGCGCGAGAGGTCCAGGAGGTTGAGCACGCCGCGCAGGTCCGCGAGCAGCAGCACAAAGTCGGCGGCGCCCAGCGCTACGTCGGCGCCGGACTCCATAGCCACGCCCACGTCGGCAGCCGTCAGCGCGGGCGCGTCGTTAACTCCGTCGCCCACCATGGCGATGACAGGGACGCGGCGCGGCGCCCCGGTCCAACCACTCCCTGCCTCGGTTCCTCGGCGGAGCCGCTCCAGCGCCGCCGCCTTTTGCGTCGGCAGCATGCCGGCCACGACGCGATCGGCACGGATGCCCACGCGAGCCGCGACGGCCGACGCCGTTAGTACGTTGTCTCCGGACAGGAGCCACACGGCCACGCCCCGCGCGTGCAGCGCACGCACGATGGCGGGCGCCTCGGGGCGGATCGGGTCGGAGACGGCAAAGGTGGCAGCGAGCACGTGCGGCGTTGGGTGATTCGGAGGGCTTCCAGTCCCCGGAGAGGACATTCTCTTGTAGGCGACCAGGGCAATGGATTTTGCCTCCGTTTTCCACCTCTCCAGTATTGTGGTGACGGCCTGCGGAATGTCTACGCTGAAATCTGCCAGGAGAGCCTCGCTGCCGACAAGAATCTCGAACTGGGCGTCGGGAGCGGCTAAACTCGAGCAGGTTGCTGCCATGCCTTTGCCAGGGATCTCGTTGAGATTGCCAATGATCACACTGCTAGAAGCCTCCGACGCACTGTAGATGGCGACAGCCTTAGCAACGGGATGGGTGCTGTTCTCCTCGACGGCTTTGACGGCCGCAAGCAGGGTAGCCTTCCAAGCATCGTCGCCGTCAACGTAGAACTCCGCGTCCGTAATGCTCGGTTCGCCGCCGAGAGTTAGCGTACCCGTCTTGTCGAACATGACAGTATCGACCTTGCTGGCCTTCTCGAACGCCTCGCCGCCCCCTTTGGCGAGGATGCCGTGGCGTGCGGCCAGGCCACCGCCCACAAAAACCGCCGTAGGAGCCGCGAGGGCCAGGCCGCACGGGCAAGCGACAACAAACACGGCTATGGCGAACTGCAGTGACCAGGCCACCCAGCCGCCAGAGGTCACATCGAGCCAGTCGACAGGCAGACGGCCGGCCCAGCCGAGCGACATCCACGTCAGCCAGGTCAGGATGGCTGTCAGCGTAATAGCCGGTACAAAGTAGGCCGTCATGACATCGGCAATCTGCTCCACGGGAGCGCGCTTCGTCTGTCCTTCTCGCACAGCATCCACGATCTGGTCCAGCATCGAACGGCCAGCAACCCCAGTAATGCGGATGAGCACAGGGGCACCCTTGTTGACCGTCCCGGAGAAGACCAGGTCGTGGGCCTGTTTGCGCACCGGTCGCGACTCGCCAGTGAGCGAGGACTCGTCAAAGGTGCTGTCGCCGCGGACAAGGGTGCCGTCACCGGGCGGGGATCCGCCGTGCGGCACGCGGACCAGGTCGCCCAAGTCGAGCAGGTCAGCCTGGACGACGGAGACCTTCTCCTCCCCTTCCTCGCCGTCATTCAGCCGCTCAACGAGCATCGCCGTCGTCGGGCGGAGCTTGCCCAGCATCTCAACAGCATCACCAGCCCTTGCCTTACTAAGGGATTCGATCACGCGCCCCAGCAGGATGAAGAAGGTAAGGAAGACGACCGAGTCGAAGTAGAGATCCGCGTTGCTGAGCTCAGTCGTGTGATTCACACCAGCCGCGATCAACTGGGCAACGGAGGCTACGTACGCGATGGTAGTTCCCAGCGACATAAGCGTATTCATGCTACCGAAGCGGTAGAAGCGCTGAAGCACCGGTGTGCGGCTTCCGCGCCGCCATAGAGCGCGGATCTCCTTGATGGCCTTGGCATGGAATGCGTCTGCGGCGCAAAAGTACACGGGCGTCGCCAGGGCCAAGAGCGCGAACTGCCCCCGGCTAATGCCCGACGCCAGCGGCGCCATCAGGTAGCTCTTCCCGGCGTTGGAGTCCGACAGGAGGTTCATGTACACGATGCCGATCACGAAGGTCGGGATGCAGATAATGGCGGTCAAGGTCACACGGTACAGCAGCTGCCGCTGGTAGCGGCGCCTGATCTGCCGCGAGCGCTCCTCGATGGTTGGCGCATGATACACGGACGCTCTGATGGCTTCGTCGCTTGCCTCGATGGCCTCGATGATGCGCCGTACCGTGAAGCCCGGCGCATCGGGCAGGTAGCGCACCTGCATGACAGGATTCTGTACCGAGGTGGGCATACCGACAATGGCAAGCTGCCGCCGGAATCCAGCTAGGCTGCGGGCCACGCGGGACGGACATTGAGGACAGTAGATGCCGTCTAGCTTGATATCGACGATGCGCTCCTCGGTGGCGACGATTCCCTCTTCGTCAAGGTTGGTGACGTTATCCACGGTCGCCTCGTAGCCCAAGTCTTCAATAGCCTCGACAATCTGCGGCACCCGAGCGTTGCCGCCGTCGAACGTGACCGTCGCGCTATTCGACACAAGGCTCACCACTGCGTCCACAACCCCCTCCAGCCGGCCCAACTCGTCCGTGATGGCATTGACGCAGACGGCGCATGTCATGCCGCGGACTGCGAGCGTTGCTCTCCGTCTGCCCTCTGGAATCACCTCTCCGGTGGTCCCCGCAATGACAAGGTGTTTCGAGGAGGCTTTTGCCGCTCTCTCGGCCTCGCTAGTCCTGTTCAGGGCCGTCGAGGTCGAGGGGTGTAGTGCAGCTAACATATCCACCTCGACCGCAGGCGTCTCTCCGTTCCGCTTCGACAGCTGGCACTTCTCGCAACTCTGGAGATGAACCTTGGCCCGCTGCTCCCGGTCGGCCGCAGACTGGCCGGAGGCAGTAGAGCAGGCAATCCACGCGACCAAGTTGAAGGTGTGCCAGGATTCATCTTCTGCGGTTTCCGCCGCCCCAGGGTCTTGCTGCCCCGTTGCAGCAGGCGTGCTAGGAGAGGTGGCCATGGCAGACACTTCGAATCCGAACTCTTCCAGCGCCGATTTCATATCGGTGCTGGAGGCGACCGCGCCATGCTCGACAGTGACTACTGAGGTGACAAGGTTCGGCGAGATCCAGCTAATGTGGCGGGTAAATGACTTCTGCAGCGCTTTGCGTATGGTCGGAATACAACTAGGACAATGAAAGTTGGAGATGAGGAGAGAGGTAATCAGAGCCCCAGAAGGACCGCAACCTGGCTGGGTTGCGGGCGACATGGTTGCAGATCGCCTGGTTGTAACTCTTATCTAGGCGAACGACGTTATCGCGCGAAACCTTCGAGCTCCAACAAGTGGCTTCTCAGTGACAGTGGCGATAATTGTTGGATTATGTAGAATCCATGCCTCTCTCTGTTCGTGGTGCCAGCGTCTCTGCTACAGCGACGACATCAGATGGTTTGACTGGATTTGGAAAGGCGAATGCACTTGGGGCCTTGGTTGCCGCGGCTTTGGGTGTTATTATTGCACTGTAACGGGCACGAGATGAGATGGATTCCGCCCAGATGTAAAATTATTGAAATGTTGGAATTTTGGTGTGTTTTGGCAGGGGCGTTGGGGAGAGTGCTGCCCGGAATGTCTGTTGCACTTGCTGTTGACACGTGCCTTCGTCAGGAGGGTGTGGATGCAGGAGAACGTAGTCATTTTGATTGGCGGTGGCGTGAAGAAAGTTCTGAAAAGTTCTCAAAAGTCCTCAAACTTGCTCACCCACTGGATCAGCGACGTCAGCTGACACCTGACCGCTCGGCTCCTCTTCTGTAAGCTCCAAACCACGAAACTTCGTCAAATTGGCCCCCATTTCTCACCATCAGGAGAATCTTGGTTTCTCTCGATCAACTGTCCTAAATGCCTATATTCGTCGATAATTATGCCGGGACTTGTCTTTTCCTGATTGTTCTCGGCGTGATCGCTCGATCCCTCGTCGCTGTCAAGTCCGTGCTCGAGAGGCGCTGGATCGATGCCGATCTTAATAGTCGATATGTTGTCGTGAAAACGAATCCAAATAATGATGTTAGCAGCGATGCAGAATCCAGCAAAGGCATTTTGACCGAGAATGGGATCGAGAAGGATGTTATGGTTGTGCGCCGGCACATGAAAGGTGCGCCAACTTGGAGGATCACTATCGACGGACCCAGAGCTGCGATCGATACTGCGATCGCTGGTGTATTGTACTTGATGTATGCGGCCAATTCACTTCCTTTGGTAAGACCTTGGCTAACGTTTAGCAGCATGCTATCTATCATGCCGATGAATGTGGGCTATTTCCTCGCTGTCCTCGGTGGTATATTCCTTGGTAGTCTGGCCTTTGGGAGATTCGGAGGTTTAACGCTCGGGGATGCGACTCAGCACGCATGATTTGGCGAGCTCCTCATCGTCTCCATCACTCGCACCCTCCGTCCCCCTTCCATCACCCTTGGTTCGAAAGCCTCGACGCCAGCTTGGCCATCCTGACGGTCCAGGTCCCTCAACGTGCGCTGGATCTCGTCAAACGGGACTCTGACCGGCTCCTGTGGGGTTTCTCGGAGAGCTTGTAGGGTCGTCTCGTCAAGAACGACCCCACTCGGCTCGCTTCGTGGACGCGTGGCTTCAGGGTCTCGTCGGGCCGGTTCCGAGCGCGTTGGCGGTCATCTCTCGTATTGCCAGATCCTGTTGTGGAGGTCGTGATTACAAAAACACCCGCAAACTTGCTCAGCAAACCCACGTTAGCAAGAAACCGGTATCGGAAACACCATTGATAACTCCGTAGCGCATGAAATCGTTCGTGGTGGTCGTGCAAGACCCGGCACCAGTGTCGAACGAAATCGGGCCGTGGCTTGTTGCTATGGCTGAGGTGGCTTTCTATCGTGGCGAAGCCAAGGTGGCGCGGGGATCGTGGTGAAGCGGTTGTGGTGCAGGCATGGTGCAGGCATCCCGCACGGACCACTTCATGGCCCGAGCTTAATTTTTGGACCTGGAGGAGAGCACGGAAGGAAGAACCTTTCGGAACAAAGTCCCTCAAGGCATATTGATTTGAGTAGATTGAGTACCGCCTCGTGCCCGTTCTGTGCAGCCCACGACAGCGGCGTCTGGCCATAATAATTGCCACAGGAGAGGCAACAGGAGACCGGTCCCCTACGGGGTCCGCCAATGCCTTTCGGAACGAGTTGAGAGCTTGAGAAGTAAGGCGCTTGCCTTGTGAAAGAATGAGCCTGACACAAGTACTTATCTTGTGAAGCCTAACAATGCACGTTTTTTCACCAGGTGAGTGGCGACGAAGTCCTGGGTAGGTATCGCGTAATGACCTTGGGGTCATAGGCAGTGGTAGGTGGCCTTCCAGGTGTCTGAAGGGAAAGGAGGAAAGAAGAGAGTGTGGGCGTGGGCACCTGGCACTGGCTTTATAGGCGATTGGGAGACTTTTAGCAGGTCACTCTAAGGCTGGTGGCGTCTGTGTGTGACCAGTTTTTTGCCTTTTGCGGGTTCGAGACGCTTGCACACAGGCGGGCGCTGGCTTGCTACTCAGACCCCGCATTCGACAGCATTGTAGTTTAACGCTGTTTCGTGTCTTATTTCTTTGCCTTGGCATCCAATTTATTCAATCTGAATCTTCCTCAGGAAGTAGCATTAAATGATTCTCCATGATTATTGATTACTCGAAATGGGATAATAACATGGACACGGATTCAGAACCAGAAATTTCGCCTTCGTCGGTCCCTACGCCCCAAGCTCCCACTCTCGCAGCCCCACAATCAGGTGCACCAGCTACAGCAGCGCCAGTCACAAGCCGTACACCAGGATCCATCCAAGCCGATACGTACAATAAAATACTAGACAAGGGCGAGCTACATGAGAAGACCGTGGCCGGACGACACTCTCACGACGACAACCCGACCGGATGGGCACCCCATGGCCACCGTCGACGCCGTCACGGCCGACGCTATCGGTCGGTACGCCGGCGGCAGCCACAATACCCTGTGCGATTCCCAGGTGACCCACACCGAATCCTCACTAAGTCCGACGTCTCGACGTTTGACGTGTTGCGAGGCAGTACCTGGCGTGGACACGGCCACCGACGCGGGCGTCGCTGATAGTGCTGTTGGCATGGTGTGGCATGGTAGCGACGTGCTATTCAGTTCAAAAGTGCCGCTGTTCGTATAGAGTAAGGAGCCAGTTTCATCGAAAGCGAGAGAAGAGACGAAAGAGCCGACCTTGAATGTTGTCGTGCAGACGCCTGTGGCAACGTCCCAGAGTCTGATTGTGCGGCCGTCCGACGCCGTTGCGACGAGCTTCGAATCGTGCGAGAAGGCGACCGAACCGGCGTTTCCGCCATGCCCCTCGAGTGTTGCCGTGCAGGCGCCTGTGGCAACGTCCCAGAGCTTGACTGTGCCGTTGTCCAACCTGACATTGTAGTCGGTCGACGCCGATGCGACGAGCTTCAAATCGTGCGAGAAGGCGACCGAACTGACCCAGTGGCTATGTCCCTCAAATGTTGCCGTGCAGGCGCCTGTGGTAACATCCCAGAGCTTGACTGCACGGCCGTACGATAATGCGACGAGCTTCGATTCGTGTGAGAAGGCGACTGAATTGACGGAGCCGCTATGTCCCTTAAATGTTGCCGTGCAGGTGCCTGTGGTAACGTCCCAGAGCTTGACTGTGCGGTCGGCTGATGCTGATGCGACGAGCTTCGAATCGTGCGAGAAAGCGACCGACCTGACGTGGCCGCTATGTTCCTCTAATATTGCCGTGCAGGCGCCTGTAGTAACATCCCAGAGCTTGACTATGCCGTTATCCGACTTGACTGCGCGGTCGTACGACGCCGATGCGACGAGCTTCGAATCGTGCGAGAAGGCGACTGAATTGACGTAGCCGCTATGTGCCTTAAATGTTGCCGTACAGGCGCCTGTGGCAACGTCCCAGAGCTTGACTGTGCGGTCATCCGACGCCGATGCGACGAGCTTCGAATCGTGTGAGAAGGCGACTGAATTGACGGGGCCGCTATGTCCCTCAAATGTTGCCGTACAGGCGCCTGTGGTAACGTCCCAGAGCTTGACTGTGCGGTCGGCTGATGCTGATGTGACGAGCTTCGAATCGTGCGAGAAAGCGACCGACCTGACGCGGCCGCTATGTTCCTCTAATATTGCCGTGCAGACGCCTGTAGTAACATCCCAGAGCTTGACTATGCCGTTATCCGACTTGACTGCGCGGTCGTACGACGCCGATGCGACGAGCTTCGAATCGTGTGAGAAGGCGACTGAATTGACGGGGCCGCTATGTCCCTCAAATGTTGCCGTGCAGGTGCCTGTGGCGACATCCCAGAGCTGGACTGTGCCGTTGTCTGACGTGAATGTATCAGACGCCGATGTGACGAGCTTCGAATCGTGCGAGAAGGCGACTGAATTGACGGTGCTGCTATGTCCCTCAAATGTTGCCGTGCAGGCGCCTGTGGCGACATCCCAGAGCTTGACTATGTTGTCGTATGATGCCAATGCGACGAGCTTCGAATCGTGCGAGAAGGCGACCGAACTGACCCAGTGGCTATGTCCCTCAAATGTTGCCGTGCAGGCGCCTGTGGCAACGTCCCAGAGCTTGACTGTGCGGTCATCCGACGCCGATGCAACGAGCTTCGAATCGTGCGAGAAGGTGACCGAATGGACGGAGCCGCTATGTCCCTCTAATGTTGCCGTGCAGGCGCCTGTGGTAACATCCCAGAGCTTGACTGTGCCGTTGTCCGACTTGACTGCGCGGTCGTGCGACGCCGATGCGACGAAACTGTTGTCCGAAGTCGATGCGAGGAGCTTCGAATCGTGCGAGAAGGCTGAAACGGAGAAGCCATGTTTCTCAAATGTTGCCGTGCAGGCGCCTGTGGCAACATCCCAGAGCTTGGCGTCACCGGCCGACACCGATGCGAGGAGCTTCGAATCGTGCGAGAAGGCGACCGAATGGACATTTCCGCCATGTTCCTCAAATGTTGCCGTGCAGGCGCCTGTGGCAACGTCCCAGAGCTTGACTGTGTAGACGGCCGACACCAATGCGAGGAGCTTCGAATCGTGCGAGAAGGCGACTGACGCGGAGCCGCCATGTTCCTCAAATGTTGCCGTGCGGGCGCCTGTGGCAACGTCCCAGAGCTTGACTGTGTCGTGCGACGCCGATGCGACGAGCTTCGAATCGTGCGAGAAGGCGACTGAACTGACGTTTCCGCCATGCCCCTCGAGTGTCTGTAAACACGCATCCCAGTCCGAATCGACCTGCGGCAGTAGGGAAAGCCAAGCCGGGAATTGGTTTCGGAACGTCTTTCGAACCACACTCTGCTCTGGCGCAAAAACAATACTCGAATAGTAGATTTGGAGTGGCGATATATCAATAATTGAGCGATGACTTAGAATAATGCGCCGCGTGTCACGAAGAAACGCTGAGACGTTGCTGCTTTCTTCCGGCTATGTAAAAGTGAGTTAGTACTGGACGCTCCACGATAGAATAGCAAGAAAATAGAAAGGAACACATACGTCGAGTAGGCGTAACAAGTCGTCTACCATACCCACACTTTCTGAGATCCGTCCCAACAGGCCTAACGCTTCGAGCCAGTGCAGGAGATGGCAGGTTAAAAAGCGATCGACGAGATTCCCATCCCGTATCGTACAATTGCTCTCCTTCCAATGGTAGACCCAATACCGGCAGGCGTACTGGACCTCGGGCGGCAGGGCGTCATGGATGGTCTGCTGGCCGATCTCGGACCGCGCCGTCCCGGGCAGGCGCAGGTTGCAGATGTCTCTCCTCAGGGTGTCGCCTGTCGACAGCAGGTGCAGGCACCGGGCCGCCAACCGCCCATGGGTTTCTCGCTCGTCGATCCAAAACGGGTACCTTTCTTGTTCCTTGCCTTTCTTGGGGTCGACGAGGAAGTCGCGGAACGACAGATGGAGTAGCCGTACGGGCATGTTTGGATCCGAGGGAATGCTTAATACAGAGTGAAGCAGGTCTAGTTGATCTTCGATGGCGTCAGGAGAAACCGTTAGAAGGCGAGCGAGGGAAGATGTCGAAAGAGGGCTGGCGAGGACGACGATGGACCCGACAACTTGTCTGAACCTTTCTGCCACTGCGTGCTGATCTGACTTGGAGAGCCTTACCAGCAACTGATCTAGCACAGGGAGGTAGGTCGCGTCTAGGGTAGACCTCCGGCTTGTCTGGTGCTCTAAGATTTTCGCCAACTGGTTCTTCGGGCTGCCAAGTCTTCGATCCTGAATAAAACGACAGACAGTTGTGGCGAAGATGAACAGGGGAATGGCCATATCGACCAGCTTCTGGGTGTGATCCGCGCCGGGCCAATCGGGAGGCAGCTGCCGGTTGGGTGTTACAGACTTGTTGTAATCCTGTCGTATCTTGACGAGCTCGTGTTGGAGGAATGCGGTGATGTCATGCTCGATGACGGACTTGGGGATCTGATGGAGAACTAGATCTTCGTACTTGCCACTTATATCCTCAAATCCGAGTCGGATGGGCAGCTCGGGTCTGCTGGTAACGAAGAATCTTAGGCAGACAGAAGTGAACTGTTTCGCTTGCGACAGGAGATGAATGACCAGCCTTACATGTTCGAGGACGTCACACTCATCGAGTGCGTCGACGACTATAACTATCACCGAAGGCTGAGAGTGTTTGGGCAGTTTCTTGATTGGGTCTGCAATGAGTTTGTCGAATTGGTCCTTTGCCGATTTTTCATTGATGGTAGGATCGGCTTCGAGAGCATTACGGACATGCGGTGCCAAGGACGGCAGCTGGCGGACAAGCTGAGCAGCTATTGTGGTGAAGAAAAATGCCACTCGTCCGCGATCCCCTTCGCCTCGCTTGAAGAAGAAGCTAGCGCCGAGCATGCCCTTATCGGCCAACGACTGGGCTACAGTTCGAGAGATTGTGGACTTGCCGGTGCCGGCCATGCCATTCAGCCAGAAGACGCATTCACCGTCGCGAGCGGCACCCCATGCCTGTACCTGTTGGAGGATATCGACTCGTGTGCCGGCATGGCATCTCGCGTTGTCGGCGTCATCGTGAGAATCGAAGGCCGCCCCTTCTGCAGTACGCAGCTTTGCCAGGACGATCTCCTGGTGAACGTCGAGAAGCAATGCCCTGGAGTACTTTCTGTAAGCAGCAGGAATCCGAGCGGGGAGCTAACGTACACCTGATTGATGTGTAGGTCCAAAGAAATGCCGGCCCGGCATCGTTCCAGGTTCTTGACTATGTCGGCCACCTCCTTCTTCTTCAGTGGCCATACTATCCGTCTATATCTTGTGCCCTCCTCCAGCTTGGCGGCCAGGTCGCCCAGCTGCACCCAGCAATCTGCGACGCCGCGGCGCACATTCTGAGATGCCTCCAGTTTCGCACCATTCGGGCCGGCGTGGAGTCGTTCGACATCTTTGAGGGTCGCTGAGAGCTTATCAGCCTCGTTGAGGATGTCTCGAACGTCGCGTCGGGCAATCTTGAGGTCCGCGCAGTACCCGGAGCAGAGCACACCGATCTTAACAAGCAGGTCACCGATGGCGATGACGCTTGCGGCAAGCCCAAGAGCCTCTGCCATGGAGACTACGCGAGCCGAGGTGGATAAGGAGAGAAAACTCGTTGAGGGCATGCTTGGCTGTCCATTTCTGAAGCACTGGCCTCGCTCAGCCCAACGTGGCCAGAGAGCCTCTGTCGGCTGCCTCATGTCGTGACTGAGGGGCTTCGGTTGGTATGGATGCACGGACTCGGAGATTCGGGGCCGCAATTGCATTTCGACGTGGCTCGCGATTGGCGCTGCTTCTTCCACTACCATCACATTTTTTCAACCTCATCATTGCACCAGCTAATCAGGACCCGTAGCGTGGCCTTTTCGAATGCTAAGGTAGGTGCTCCTATTCTCATCATTGGCCGGATGGCTCCGTGATTCAGGGAGACCCAGGCCGGAGACAAGTCTCCCCATCCTTCAGCGGTTCCACTTGGCCATGGCTGCCGTATCGGCAAGGGTGGTGGCTGCAACTACCGCCTGGCTTTTGGCCGCAAGCGGTACAGCGCTGAACTGAGGTCAGTGCAGAGTTAGCACCACCATGGGTCTTGGCCTTGTGGTGGCGGCGAAGAGTGCGAAGAGCAAAATATGATTGATGAATGGACAATTGCCTCTCCTCTACCCTTAACTTGCGAAGGGTTTGTGGAGAGCAGGACCGACAAAAGTCCATCTTTGGGACCCTAACAGAGCCTACTATGAACCCTTCCTCTGTTAGAGGGGCAAATGAATGGGGTTTGGGCAAAGAGAAGACAGTGGATGACAATTCTTCTGCAATCGCCACGCAGCCTGAACAAGAATCAACGAGTGAGTGTTCTTCAGAACAAATGAGAGAAAGCGGCGCAACTGAATAGCGAAATGCCAGATTTCATAGCGGACCACCAAACAGGGGCAATAGTTGTAGCAGCGGCGACCCCGACGAAAGCAGCGGCGACCCCGACGAAAAGGAGACGCGTATAGAAGCAGGAGAGCGGTAGATGTAGGGCAGGGTTCAGGTTACGTAGGGGCACCAGTAAAGGGATTGGGCTCATTATGGCTTTTCAATGTCGTGCTCTTTTAAAGTGCTGTGCTGTTTGGTTGTAGTTCAATTACGTTCCTCAGGCACAGCAATTGCGGAGGCGCACCACGAGAACTCTCAGTCAAAACAGAGATGCAAAGACATCAGGTTCAATTTATTCGAGGACAAGAAAGACACAGTCTCTACTACGTACATTATCGCGAGAACCATGGCGACGCGCCGGATGTGGTTCGAGTTCTACTGCGACAACTTCGTTGTTCGATGCTTCAATGAACATTGAACAGCAGTTCACGCCCGCCTCCGGGCCCTTGCCATCCTCGATTATTTTAGACGGCAGAGAGATGTCTCTAAGTAGAGTATATGGTACTGTAGCTGACTAAGGTGAGTTAATCCCTTCTCAGCATACTGCAGATCCTAGACTGCTTTGTGAGCTTATGGTGTTTTAGAAGTGAAGTTCGCTGAGAGCTTTGGTTCTGCTCGCCATTGTACCTATCCTGTCTTGCTGGATGTGGTTGGCCGAGTTCTTTTAATACCTGATGTTTCTAAACGGGTGGTCTTATAGTACGGCGTTACGGTACGGATAACTTGGGAGTCACTTCTGGGGATAATGAGCGGATGTATCAAAAGCTTCGCCTGTAAGCGAGTGTAATATTTAATGTCTGGATCTTAGCTGGAAATTTTGCCAGAGATTCCAAACCAATCATGAAAGGCAGCTATAGATAGTTGTATAAAAACTTCTTCAACGATGAGAATGAAGCCAAGATGAGAAACTGTGAGCCCCTTCACAGAATCCCCTCTGCAACTCAATCTATCGAGGAGTCGTGGTTGTTTAAGAGTACGTCCTATAGGATAGGACATGTGTAGAACGATATGGTTTGGTGTCAAGACTGCCTAAAAGGAGCCTTCTCTGATACTGAAGCAAGCCATGGAACGATCGATAGCCACAGGACTGCAGCATTCTGCGATGCGATTCAAAATTCGACCACGATGGGAGCTGTTGCATCCCGTCTTTGGTGACAACGATTCCAGTCGGACATCAAGCAGAGTTTGTGGAACTTCAGCCGTCGTCACTCGTGCAATGATGGCGCTCTGAGTCTAGATCTTCGACCAGCGCAGAAGCACCGCGGCAGCAATGACTGGCAGCACGCTCACCAACTCTCCCAGTCCCGCAAACTCTGGAGGAATCCTCGCGTTGACAAAGGCACCGGCAGCAAGAAGAACTGCGAAGGTGTTGTACACGAAACTCCACCCAAAGTTGAACTTGATGCGGGTGACGGATTTCCGACTCGCGTTCATCATGGTCAGAATACCAGCCAGGGAAGGACGCATGAGAACAACATCCGCAGCGGATTGCGCAACATCTGTGCCTTCGTTCATATGGACGCCGATAGTAGCCTGCGCGAGAGCAACGGCATCGTTCGTGCCGTCGCCGCAGAAAACGACAACCGGCTTCTTGCGATCTGTGGCAGTACCGAGGAGAGTCTGGATGTAATCCTTCTTGTCGGCAGGCGAGCTTCGAGAGCGCACATTGTCACCAGGAATGCTAAGCTTGGATGCCAAGGTCCGAACGGCTCCGTCATCGTCGCCAGAAACCACATGTACCGAGACACCACGCTTCTGCAAGGTTTCAACCGTTTCCGCAGCATCAGGTCGAAGTTCGTCCTCAAGTCCATAGACCGCCTTCAGCTCATTGTCGATCGTAAAGCAGAACACAGTGCAGCCTTGAACAAGCATCGGCTGGACGAGTTCATGGTCCGACAGATTCAGCCAGCGAGAGTTGCCAGCTCGAAGTTTCTGACCGCCCAGGGTGGTTTCGACACCTTTACCAGTCAAACTCTTCGGCTCAGGAACAGTCCAAGTCATGATTCCGATGTCCTTGAGGTGGGCAGCTACAGCAACCGAAACCGGGTGTCGACTGTTTTCAACCAGACCCAGAAGAAGTGGAAGTTTGTCCTCGTCGACGCACTCGTTTCCAACAACGGAGAGCTTTCCTCGAGTCAAAGTTCCCGTCTTGTCAAACACGACGTGCGAAGTCTTATGGGCGACTTCAATAGCGTCCGCGGACTTGAAGATGATACCCCGTTCCGCCGCGACTCCGCTAGCAATCACAATGACCATCGGAACAGCCAATCCAATTGCACATGGGCAAGAGACGATGAGAACAGTGATGGCGTAGGTGATGGCCTGAATGGTAGCTTCAGATCCTCCATAACCACGGACAGTCATGCCCACTGCGACCCAGATGACAAACGTAATGATCGTCAATGCCACCACCACGGGGACAAAGTAGGATGCTACCCGATCTGCCAGGTCCTGTAACTTGGGCTTCGACAGCTTGGCCTCGTCAACCATCGCAGCAATGGCGTGGATGGTATTGTCACCAGGCAGACGGTTCAGCCGAACAGTCATGACTCCAGGTCCATTGATAGATCCAGCAATCACCACCGATTTGGGATACTTCTCCACCGGTCTGGATTCACCCGTGAGCATAGACTCGTCGACCTCAGAAGACCCGGTGACAACGGTGCCATCGGTCGGAATCCTGGTGTCTGGAAGAACCTTGAATGTGTCGCCATATTGAAGAAGTCGGGCGTCGATCTCACGTTCCCTTCCACTTTCTTCGTCGACAAGGATGGCTGTCGATACCTGGAGTGACCGGATAGAAATGGACTCAACAGCTCTCTGACGAGCGAGAGCTGCAACCCATCGGCCAACCATGATCAGAGTGACCAAGAGAGTGCTCGTTTCGAAGAATTGTCCAGTCGAAAGGGGTTCCCTGCGACGAAGTACCCAAAAGAGACCACAGAGAAGATGTAGGCAGCACTGGTGCTCAAGACGATCAAGAGGTCCATCTCGATAACTCTGGAGAAAACAAGCGCCTTCAGAGCCTTAGGGTAGAAAGGTCCTGCGATAACAAATTGAACGATGGTTGCCAACGCGAGTGAAGCCGAGGAATAGGCCAACTCCCGCTCGGGAAGAGGAGCCCATGCCATGACAAGAACAGGAATCGTCAAGACAGCGGAGAGAAGCGTCATGTATCCAACATGACGGACATGCTTGCTCCCAGCCTCCAGCGAAGGATCACCACGAGGCGGAGCAAGTTCAATTGGCGGACCCCAGATCTTCTCGGCGAGGTCTCGGGCTCCCACAATCTTCGAATCAAACGCAACTCGTACGGTCTGCTTGTCCACAAGCGCCATATCAATGACACCTTCCGGCCATGTCTGACTCATGAATTTCGAGGGCTCATCGGGGACGATAAGATCCAGGCTAGATCCCTGGTTCTGAACTCTTTCGCACTTGAATTCGGTCGTTCGCTCCAGATGTTTCACGACTTCTTCCACCGAGCCGAGGCGAAGGTCGATGTTGAACTCAGCTCGTGAGAGAACCAGGCTCGTCTTCAGGTCTTTGACAGCGGGAACTGTAGCGAGAGTTCGATTGAGCTTTGTCTCGCAGCCAGTACAAGTCATGCCGGAAATGCTGAGAACAACATGCTCCTTGCCGGTACCCTGGTTCTCTATGTCGGTGATAGCCTGAATCGGGGCCTTCTCAACCTCCAACCCGTGATCAGGCGCAGCAGAGGAGCAGCAGCCATCGGCGCAAGAGCCCTGAGAGCTGACCGGTCGCTTTTCCGAGCAGCAAGAGTCCGCACAACTAGTCTTTTTGGCACAATTGTCCTTGACGGATAGAGCCTTGACAGGCTTGTTGTCAGAGCAGCAAGAACCGGGGCAGTTGCTCTTTGTTGGAGCTTCTTTGACTGGGACCTTGTCTTTCGCACAGCAAGATCCAGAAGGTTTGATGTCAGTTACAGCTTCCACGATAGGCTTGGCCTTTGAGCAGCATGAATCCGCGCAGCTGGTCTTGTGGGGAGGCTCCTTGGCAGGTTTCCCCTCCGAGCAGCAAGACTTGGAGCATTTGCCCTTGATAGAAGGCTCTTTGGCGGGCTTGTCCTTGGAGCAACAAGAGCCTGCGCAGGCAACCGTAGATGACTTCTTGGCAGATTTGACGCTTTCGCCAGAGCCCTTGCGCAGGCGAAGGCGGTTCTGCGCAGCCTGGTCCTGCGTGACGGAGCCGCTGCTGCTGCAGGAATCCAGCGAAGTGCGAAGGGAGCGAGCAGACGACTTCTTGGAGCACTGCCTCCCATCCAGCGAATGGCGCTCGCGAATTTCACAGCAGGTTTCCTGGCCGAGAGCAATGAGAGCACGGCAGATGCATCCCAGGGCCTGGAGAGTGGCGCCATAGCGGTCGAGGGCAGAGGTGCTATGCTGGCTGCATGCCTTGCCGTCGGCAGCTCCACTACAAACTGAGACGAGTTAGCAATCTCGAATGGCTTTCTGTAAGCGCGGCTACTCACTCTTTGTCTGGGCGTTTGCTCCGGGGGCAGCGACAGCACTCATCTCGCATTCCCGCATAGCCAAGCGGTCAAGGCAAGACGTGTCGCAACATAGGCCTACCTTGCCACGGCAGCAATCAGGCGCGTCGGTATCATCCTTGGCTTTGTCGTCCGCGCATTTGCCAGAGGAGCAGCAATCGTCCGGTTTATCCTGGTTGGGCTCTCCCTGACCCGGGTCCTTGGTTTCGAGAGGCTCGGCGTCGCTGTCGCCGCCATCGCAGCAAGAATCCTGGCAACTGCTCGTCTCCTCAATTGGAGCCGCGATTGGTGCAGCAACCGGCTCAGTGGCTGGAGCCGGTGGACCGCAACAGTCGTATCCCATTGTTGAAGTACTTTTTCGCTTTTCAGTCCGAGTTTCGTGAGTTGGGGTTGAGATGGTGTTGGAAATTGATGAAGGTTCAAGAATTCTGTTAGCCTGTCGAGACTGGTCTCGGGATACCTAGTTAGCGACACGCTGGCACGTGAATGGCTCGACTACCCCCTGGTCAGTGATGGCCGGAGCACCGTGGCCCTTTCCTCCGTCCGTGCCCGAGACCAATGGTCGGCGTGTGGGTCCTGTCATCTCTCGGAGGGACTGACAGGCGCTAATTTGCATGGGCTTAGACGTGGTCCCGAAACAAGGAACTCTCCAACCTTCCACCGGGAATGTCAAATATGATTGGCTGACTCGCATCCCTCGCGCCATGATTCGGGGGCAGTTCGAGGTTTTGCAGGAGGTCGAACAGGTCGCTCAGGTCGCTTGTCCGGGTCCTCGCGCTCCCCGAAATAGGTATTAAGTGCGAGGATCGGTGCCACCCCCGAACCTGGCCGCCCATACTGACGGGTTAACTTCACCGATCAAAGAACACACAAGAACTGGCCGTTCATTCGTATCTATCACCATGCGCTATAAAAGACTCATCACGCTACACCACCTGAACATGTCGGATGAGAGAAATCCTATTCAGATGCCCACTAGGAGTGCTATGCATGCTTCGACCATGGTCCATAAGACTGCACTTCAATACTTGCAGTACTTGTTGGACATTGAAACTTGCCCCCTCTCTCCCGCAGAAGCAATACTCACGATGGGAAGGTCGGATAGATCGCATCCGGCCGGAAGGTGACGTATTGTACAATCAGAAAGATGCAACACACGTAGATGTCGCTGCGACCAAAGGGCCAGAGAGTAACATGGTCCAGGCCTCTGATGTTGATACAGACGACGTCGCTGGTGGCGCGGAATCCCGGCCACCCTGTTTCAGACCACATCATCGCGACAGTCGCAAGGCGGCGCCTACAACCATGGTAGCTTCTCCGTCATCCAAGGCTATGCTATGAGCAGAGAATCTCCGAACCGTGAGTCTCAAGGGCCAGGATATAACGTCATTTTTCCCTGAACTTTTGTGGCTCTTCGAATGTGGCTCATCTATCGTGTGCTAGCGCACTTATGCTGGCTCGCGTTGGGTTCTAGCACGCTCGTAGTGGCACACACAGGCCGGGCTACCCGTTGGCATTGTGGGGCTTGCAAGCATGCCAACCTCTCCGAGGTTGGTCACAAAAACCTGGTCCAGCCACATTAATGTGGTCCACCCACATTGGTGACCCTCAAGCTGTGAAATGACCCATTTTCTGTTCACGGAGTTTCAGTCGGCATGACATCTTCATTTATTGAAGACTAGGGCCATAAGCGGGCTCGTTGGAAAGCTACAGAATAGTAGAATTTGATGATATATATGAAAATAGCGGAAATTGCATCTGTGGCCTCAATTGGGCTGCCTGCTGCGAGGGTCTCGCCGCGGCTGTTGCTTATGACCCTATTGACTATGTGTTCCTTGTGGCTGCATTAGGTGCCCTATTGACCCCGTGGCTCTCGTAATATCCTCATGATGCCTTGATAACGGGTTTGCCTTCGAATTGGAGCCGCCGGCGGCCGCGTTGTTGCGAAATCATGGTGTTGACTCGAGGGCAGGTCAACCGGTGACATCGGCGGCGATAAGGTTATCCCTGGGGGGGTTGCTAGGTCAGGAATATCTTCCTCCTGCTGGTCTTGGAGCCCTATGAGCTCCATATCGTCATCATCATCATCTTCGAATGTTGTAATGCCTGTGAACTGGACCACTTCGTCATTTGGAGGCCAGGCATTGGGGTTTATTGCTAGAGTCGGTCTGTAGGTGCGGCGGGCTTCTTCTTGGGCTTGAGAAAACGGGATTTGGGTCTCTTGCTTGAGGGTATCATTATGCTCCTTTCTCTGTGCTTCGAGGGCGTCATACTGGTCGGTGTAGTTATTCTCTGCAAGCCACATATTGAAGGTTAGCCGGAGAAGATAAGGAACATCTCGTGCCACTTTTGCCTCTCTCCACTAACGCTTGAGATCGTTGATCTGCTGGATAATAAGAGATCGAGTAAATTGCAGTTGTAAGTGCTGTTCCTTGACTTCTGCTGCAGCTAGGGATGCTTGGTGTTGAGCCCGTATATCAGGAAAGCTGACACTAGTGATAAAGTCACCAGCAGGTCTTAC
Source organism: Ilyonectria robusta (assembly GCF_021365365.1). NCBI lineage: Eukaryota > Fungi > Ascomycota > Sordariomycetes > Hypocreales > Nectriaceae > Ilyonectria > Ilyonectria robusta. The sequence goes on from NW_025764494.1 coordinate 52,005, forward strand.
GCGTTGGCCGGTTTTCCTTCTCTTGCCCTATTTCTCAAGCCGCTAAAGCCGGTCAACTGAGAAAGACTCGCGCTCTCTATGCATAAGGGCCGCCTCAGAGAGAACTTTACTGATATTACTGACGGCTTCTAGAGTAGGTGAGCTCATTACGGCGTGGTATCTCTTATAGAGTCGGTTGATCTGATCCTAGGCATCTTGAAAGCGAGAATCAAGAGGCAGATACTTCTGAATAGAGGGATGTATCGCCTTCCGCTGTTGTTGCTGCTTATTGAGGATGCAGTTGATCACAGGCGTTACATTAGGCGGCCAGATACCGGATTTTTCGAACCCTGACATGATGTAGTGGGTAGAGAAGCCAGCTTTATAGATCTCTACAAATACTATTACAAATTGCTTGCAGTTAAAGGCTAGGTTTCCTTCCCGAATAGATTTATGAAGTTCCTTCTAATGTGCGTTCTTTAGAAACTGAAAAACTCCTACATCTAGTAGCTACATAAGGTATATTGAATATAAAGGTAGGATACAGATAATAATATCAAATTGGATATAGTAGTTAATGCATTCGAAAGATAGATAGCCTAAAAAGCCGTTAATAACTAGAAGGCGATAAATCTTCTCTTCCTCTTTATAGACTACTAGAGGAGCTATATAACGGAAGTCCAAGTTGAAGGGATCATAGAGCCACTAATTACAGCCAAACCAGTCCTAAAAAGAGATATCTCCTTACTTAACCTTCGCAGAGGCTCTCCAGAAATAAGCATTAAAGTTATAAAGCCATTCCAATATGATCTATTAGTTGCTAAAGCCGGTCTCTAACTGTACAACCCTTATGCCTGGGATATCATCAATATCAGACCAATCTATTGTAGGAGGCACCTTAAAGATCAGCCAGAGAGGAATTATATCTCCAATAGCATTTACAGCTTCAACCTGAGTACAGAACTCTCGATTTACCGGATCACTAACTTCTGGGCGTTAGGATCGTATAGTGCATACAACGAGGACCTAGATACATTCTCGAAGGCACCCAATGCGAAGACCGCACTCATCTTCATTCCAGCACTCTAAGGGACCGATCCTATATTAATATATAATATCCTGGAGGCCAGAGAAGAACTTGGTGATGTCCTCAACATCAGATGCTTCGAATGACTTACGTGCTCAGTCTACAGCCTTTAAGAATAACTTCCGCAGCTCAGGATAACGCTCACAGAACCAGGGATACCACATCTTGCCGATCTTAGCATTAGGGATATTCCTAGCAGTCAGGAAACCCAAGGCAGCTTCTTCAACTTGTGACTTCTCTACTGGAAAGCCCGATTTCTCCATCCACACAATATATACTGCCACAGCCGCATCTTCACTAGGCGTCAGAGTCGCCGGCCGGCCTCGTGGGCCTGGTGGAACATAGGAAGAGGAACTAGTAGCAAGAATACGCTGTACAGTGCCCTTGGAAGTGCCATTGGCCTCCATAAGCTTGCGGTGAGAAGGCAGCGTGCTCATAGCCTTCATATGCCTCCGTGTGTGATACCGCACATTGGGGTGGACCGTAGCGAGTATGTTGGCGCGGATTTCGGCCTTTCTTTTATCCACAGCGTTCTTGGCCGGCGGAGATTGCCTAGAATCACGGCGTACGCGGAGCATCTTGACGTTGATGAAGGTCTACCTGAAATTTCATAAATAAGGTGCGTTTTTGCGGTGTGGTCGGTGGAGGTCGAACGAAAAGAGGTGGACCACATTAATGTGGCTGGACCAGGTTTTTGTGACCAACCTCGGAGAGGTTGGCATGCTTGCAAGCCCCACAATGCCAACGGGTAATTGTTTTGGAGCGGGTGTGCTGGATCGAGTGTCAGGGTTCCACCTGACAGGTCACGCGTACGCTCAGATAAATATTGTCGCTCAGGGGCAGAATGTTTTCTGCTCCCTGAGCGACCTCTTCGTCAATACACGCTATGCTTGCTATCGAGTCTCTGGTCCCGTGAAAGAAGGACATCCTTTTAGTAGCCACGAGTGCATTAGCGTGAAACAGTTGCCAGGATAGGTTGCAGGTATTCTAGACAGATGAGCGGGCAATGGTATGATGGTCTATATTTGTACACAGCATATCTAATAAAAGCTCTCCCTGAGCCGCGCGGTTAGAGAAGGGCGCAAGTTTCGACAAGCGGAGGTTGTAAGAAAGCATCCTTGCGGCCTGTTTTCTGGACCCGCACTGTGGAAGCGGTTACAAGCGGCAGACCTGCTTGTTAGAGCCGGGATCTGATTCACGCTGGCGTGGATCTCATCTGAGGGGAGGACCTGACGTAGGCAGATCATCCTGGCCGCTCATACGCGCATACAAGGGCGGGGACTACCAGGAGCCATGAATTGTTTGTTGACACGAGTCGGGCCAATATCAGGGGACCGCTGGCGATACGCGCAAACGGTGTGCCAAACAACCCTGCGTTCAGGAATGACTGGCCATGGTTTACCCGATAGTATGGCTGCTTGGTAAAAAGAGGGCTGGCTTGTTGATAAGCTTCCAGCCTAAGTGAGTGCTCCTGCACGTAACCGTAAAGCATCCTGATGCCACAAGGATGGTTGTGATATATGGTCCGCAGCTCGCCCCAACATAGCGCACAAGCCTACTCAAACGTCAAAGACCAAGCGATACTTCAGACCACGATACTTGACGCCGAACGAAAAGACACAAGCTCGATCATCCAACATTTCATTCCCCGCAATTCTGGAACAAACCTTCGAAACCTATCCGTATACTCACGAAAAACGCGCTCGGAGAACCCACATCGTCGCCCCGTACACGACGCTTCGTCCCCGAACGGAAGAATTTTCACCCTTCGGCGCCGAAGATTTGCCAGTACTTGTCTTTAGCGCTCCAGGCGCGGCTCAGGCGTTTCGCACGACACGGTAGCCCCGACACGAGAGACCTTGGAGGAGTACGGATACCCGAATGCGTTGCCTTTAAGACACCGACCCACAGAAGCACCGCCAGTCAAGCCCCGATGCGGAAATAAGTTCTAGCCGGTCCAGTCTCGGTCGTCAGAAACGAGGCTCGTTGTCCCCATCGAAGAGCAATGCGACGCCGAACAATACAACCACGAAGAGGACGGGGCCTTACGATCGTGCTTTCCAACATCTCATTGACCACGGCATTTTGCCCGTTGGTTATGGGTATCCCGACAGTCGCGTGCCCCCCGAACCAGCGAACATGGACGAGATTCCCCACGCGCTCGAGCAGCCTAAAGCATCGCTAACGCCAAGCTAGTTCATCAAGACTCGACGAAAAGATCGACCAGAGAGCGTCTCTCAACGACTACCCATTTCCGAAGGACAGTTACGACTCTCGCGCTGAGGAACACAACCCGACCTGCCCGCAAGCCAGTGGCGATGCATCCCGCTGCCTCACGTGGGTGGTAACGAGATACAAGTGCCATTCTCCAGTCGTTCCGGAAGTCCATTGCTACATACCTACCAGTGTGGACTGCACTGTCCCGGTCTCTTTGGTGGGCTATGGGCGCTGCTATCAGGACCACACCAGTCCCAGGACCACACCAGTCCCAGGACAGCCATAGTCCCAGGACAGCCATAGTCCCAGGACCGCTCCAGTCCCAGGACAGCTCCAGTCCCAGGACAGCCATAGTCCCAGGACAGCCATAGCCCCAGGACAGCTCCAGTCCCAGGACAGCTCCAGTCCCAGGACAGCCATAGTCCCAGGACAGCCATAGTCCCAGGACAGCCATAGTCCCAGGACAGCCATAGTCCCAGGACAGCTCCAGTCCCAGGACCACTCCAGTCCCAGGACAGCCATAGTCCCAGGACAGCCATAGTCCCAGGACAGCCATAGTCCCAGGACACCTTCAGTCCCAGGACAACCACAGTCCCAGGACAACCACTGTCCCAAGACAACCACTGTCCCAAGACCACTCCAGTCCCAGGACACCTCCAGTCCCAGGACAGCCATAGTCCCAGGACCACTCCAGTCCCAGGACCACTCCAGTCCCAGGACCACTCCAGTCCCAGGACACCTTCAGTCCCAGGACCGCACCAGTCCCAGGACCACTCCAGTCCCAGGACACCTTCAGTCCCAGGACACCTTCAGTCCCAGGACAGCCATAGTCCCAGGACCACTCCAGTCCCAGGACACCTTCAGTCCCAGGACAACCATAGTCCCAGGATCACTCCAGTCCCAGGACCACTTCAGTCCCAGGACAGCCATAGTCCCAGGACCACTCCAGTCCCAGGACCGCTCCAGTCCTGGGACAGCAATGTGCTTTCGTTAAATCGCCTTGGATCCCTGTTTCTGCCCAGGTGAGATTAGGGGTGAGTGCCATACGATCATAGGCAGTGATTCTTCAGAGCCCAAATATAAATCTCCTATCTATCCAACGGCCCTCAATAGCCTGCGTTTAAGCCTATCTCCCAGTCTTTGCTTCTCATCTTTGGCACCATGGAGCAATCAAAGAGCCAGTTCACGCATTGACTCTATTAATTGTACCACTTAGCTCAGTTTAATAATTCGAAATATTAAAATGTGTCGCCCAATCATTAGCGTCCCTTCCCAGTTACCCTATAGTCACGGACCAGGCTCACCCCGCTGACGAAGGCATGCATTTGTGGTTTTGGACCACGTGTGTTCTAAACTTGAGGGGCAGCCTGGACCAGGCTCGCAAAACCGCCATTGCCAGGACCCTTCGGACCTACTTCCATCAGCTACGGCAACTGCAGCACCCGGGGTACTTCGGCAACATTGCTGGCCCGTGAAACTGTGAGAGTTCCGGTCCGTGAACACATCATCACGGCTAGTCATGACTACAAAGCAAGTCGGAGATATTCTCGAGCCGCGCAGATACTCATCCTCTGCCGTACACAAACTGAGGAAGTGTATCTTATGCGACCGACCCATCATACACTACCACGGACATATCTTATCGTGCCTTGGCCCTGGAGGGCACACCTTCCATATTATCCCTCAAATTGGAGATGAAAGTACATGAGAGACAACCCTAATGCGCCTTGCTGGCTCTTGCACCTAGAGCTTGTAACCTTTGAATCGTCTCTTTAGACCCCTTGGTCCGCATATCTGGCTGAACGGCAATGTCGAACATAGTCCGACCTTCCTTGTCTGTCGCATTCATGTCCACTCCTGCATCAAGAAGTGATTGTATTGCCCCGTTGTCGAAGTCTTCTGCTTGAAACGCCAATGCTAAAAGGTGCAGAGGCGTCCGTCCAAATCGGTCGGTATCAATAGAAGCCCCAGCACTCAAGAACAAATCGATGAGTCGCTGTTCATTGCTCGCCCAAACATGTGAACAAGGTGCCAGTACCTTGCCGTCGTAGACGACGTCGTTCCGGTCAAGGATAGCTCCGCAGTCTATGACCTTTTTGCACATCGTAACAAATTTGTCCATATGTCCATTCTTCGCGATGTGAAACTGCCAGCACCATCGCTGATGCAGATTATATAGCAGGCAGTCCAAAATAAATGTCAGCTCTTCTGGCGAAATACTGGCTAGATCGCCTGTGTGCGTTTCTAGTACCGACAACGTTGTGCCATCCGCACGAATGTCGCTGACGGCCACGATTTTGTCCCTAGATAGCTCGGGCATGATGGTGTTTTGCTGTCGTATAGTGTCGTGGATTGTTCAGAGCCGTATGTCGACCTGTTTCTAATTGTAAGAATTGTGAAGGGGGGGGGGGAAGTGTTCTGGAAAGAGAGGCTGAAGAGAGGAGCGCTTTAGTGGGCCGCCCTCCACATTATAAGCTAACAGTCCACGTAACAGCTGCGCCATGCCAAGTTCGCAGCCTGCCACGTGGAACTCGATGGTTCGACGAGCACCGACGCACTGTCCGTTTGCCCACTTGCGCTTGCATATTGTTTCTAGGCATTAAAACGACGGACGCTGAACCTGAACCTCACCAAAATGAACCAGCGGAGGGTTGTTGGAGGGGCGTGCGAGGCAGAAACGTCCTGGAGCCGAGTCGGGCTTATTATGCCCCGCACTCCCTACTGGCCGGTGGAGTACATGTCAGACACAGTAGAAGTACGGTATAAGCCACACGTGGCTTGTGTGGTTGGCTAGTTCACACAATGAAGTAGGCGGACACTCAATCTGGTCGACCCTGAATACACCTCGCATAGTACAAGGTAACTTCAGCTTGGGCCGCGACACTTGCTGAAGAGGTTGGGCGCCAATCTTCACATAAATTCTTATTCAATCGTCCACAAATTCATCTGAAGGTCATATTTTCTGGACTATCATGATCATCAAGATCTAATGACGAGGGTTGATCAGCAGTTGAGGTAGTCCGCCGAATCGAATTCCGAAACGGCGCATCGCCTTACGGGCCTTACCCGGATCCAGCCTGCTCTGCAACTGGGCCAGCTCTGATGTGCAGGGTCGGCACGAGCTCCATAGAATGGCATGGAATGTCATGGAATACTTGCGTGTTGTCGCAGCGAGTCAAGTGGGTCTACCAAAAAGTATATAAAGCCATGGAGTCCCCAGTTGCTCACACACATTTTTTCTCTTTTTCTCTTCTTCTCATATCTTTTTTTTTCTTCTCATATCTTTTTTTTTCTTCTCATATCTTTTTTTTTCTTCTCATATCTTTTTTTCTCTCACCTTTTTTTTCTTTCTGTTTCTCTCAAACCATATTATACAAGACCAATTATGTTTGTGCCAGAAAACATTGGCGTAAGCCATATTGATGTAGATGAAGTGGTTAATTGGGATCGTGAGGAGCCTCCCGATCCGACGGCGATATCCCAATGACTGAAGATGACAACCTCATGCTACCAGCTCGTGTGATGAGCATTAACGCTGAAGCTATCCCCCTTGATAGCACCCTTCTCTTGCGACCTTAAAACATTCCTTGCAGGTGCATATGAACTGCCAGAAAAGTAAACTTATAAACCCCGAGGCCCTGGTATCCTAATAATGCTGGCACTTTCGTTTGCGTAGTTAATATGCCCCAGTACCTATTGAAGCCCTGTCTTCTCCCTGTCTTCTTCCTTTCTTCTTCCTTTCTTCTTCCTTTCTTCTTCCTTTCTTCTTCCTGTCTTCTTCCTTTCTTCTTCCTGTCTTCTTCCTGTCTTCTTCCTTTCTTCTTCCTTTCTTCTTCCTTTCTTCTTCCTGTCTTCTTCCTTTCTTCTTCCTTTCTTCTTCCTTTCTTCTTCCTTTCTTCTTCCTTTCTTCTTCCTTTCTTCTTCCTTTCTTCTTCCTTTCTTCTTCCTTTCTTCTTCCTTTCTTCTAAACCACCATCACCATCGCCTACCAGGTATGTAGTCTCCGCCGTCTCGCCATCAGGGTGATATCCGATACCGAGATTGCCCCTGCCCATGGCTCACGATTGATTAAATGTGGTTTTTGAGACTCTGTGCGTCTAGGCACGCGGCTTGTCATGGGTCTGATCCAGGGGAGTACAAAATCAATCAACTCTTTGCTCTCCATGTCGTTTGATCCAGTCTTACTACCCTCATGCGCGGAAGTGAAGATCATTGCTGTTCTAACCTTTATTAAGCCGCGCTACGGTCGAGGTAGACACACCTTGACACGCGCATCTTTAAAAGACTGCAGCTCCGCCTCTTGGCAGAGTATTCTTGTTCGGCTTCTTGGCCATACATTTCCTCTTCCGGTTTTAGCTACTCGGGCTGATGAGTCTAATAGGTTCACGCGGAAGGCCCTCTGCTCGCTCAAAGTCCACAACTATCACTTTGTCATGGCGTAAGTCGTACAGTATGATATACTGCGTGGCTCTGCGTCATAGTGTAGGATACGCAGCTTGTATAGCTGGAACTTACGAGCACACCACTGTCATAGTAATATGGCCCCAAAGGTTTCGAATGCGGTCGTAGATCCCGTCTCTCTCTTCAGCACCCTCGCCGACAGTCATGTAGCCATGTAATGACAGCTGGCCTTGAAGAGCGACCCTCGTAACTCTAATAGATAGAGCGGCATACAGTCCGCGTTTTGTCCACGATCCGTGGTAAGTTGATTGCGGACGAGATGAGGTAACACGTTCGGATCAATGTGTGTCCTTCCATAATCAGAAATATTGGAATTATTCTCATCTATCGACAAAGATTGCAATGCAGCAGTCTTGAGTTTGATTTCTTTGAGCTGGATATTGATGTGAACTCTTATAGACTCTGACTTGTCCTGTACAGCAAAATTTCGATGGCTAGTGCACGTAGCATACTAGTATGGTTGGATTGGTATGAGAAAACAAAACACTGGTATGGTTAGACTAGTATGGAGAAATCAGCGGGCTGGTATAGATATCATACTGGTATGGAAAGACTAATTGACCTGTACAGATGGTGGACCAGTTCGGCCAAATGGCTGCACCAATACAAACAGTACTGGTACAGAATGTCGTGGTGCGCAGGCAAACAAGTGACGACGCCGGGATTAGAACCGAGTAGGGGGCGTCCGGCGAATCTAGGTTCGGATGTCACCAAATCACGCCGACGATTGACCGCGGTCAACGATCAAATATATCCCCTCATCCTGTCAAATTTTCACTGTCTGGCTAACGTATGTGTGATAGATCATCGCTCGTGGTCGTCCTCCCCTCACTCTCCTCCATGTTGGTGCACACGCTAACATTATGGACAATCACGTCTGACTTTTAAATCCTCCCGAGCGCTTGTTATTGGCGAAGGATGATGGCAACAGACAGAACCGATGATAACCCTTGGGGTAGTGAAACTTGTTCTCGGCCTTACTCTAATGCTTCCAAAATTGTTACCGCGCGCGCCACCTACTCTGCTCAGCTCCAGACAGGTTCCAGTCCGTCTAAATCATCCGAGCATTGAAGCAGTCATTTAGAGGGCACCCAAATCGATCCGAGTTCAGTGGCTTTCAGTGATGAGTATCACACTGGTTAGCTTTTATCGAGCCTTATGACGAATTTCTAACTGGAAGTGTAGGTTACGCCGCGTGTGTTCATGAACCCGGATACCAGCACAAGTCGCTCTGGGTGAATAACAACGTTGAGACAGAATAGAGTTCCGAGTTCTTCCCAAACGGCGAAACGCCTGTGTCCCAAATTCATCTGAACAGTCTGACCAAGTACTAAGGTTTCCGAGGCTTCAATTCTGAACTCGATTCGGGGGCGGCTAGTAATCTCTATCCCGAAAGATGTTCTCCTCTGAAGAGTCAGGTATCCATTCTATACTCTGAATCAGATGTATAAAGTTGAAGTGTTGTCAAGGTCTTAGTATTCACAATTTACAGCGACATGCTCCTCTCTTCTGTTCCCCTATCTTTCGCTCTACTCCTTCCTCTCTACCCTCGTCAGCTTTCCCATTCCTCCCCACTATCCTCCTCCTCCATTCAGCTCGTATTTCTGGTAAGATGTGTTTGTTTCTAATAGAACATTAGAGCTTAACCTAAGTGCTATTGTCCTGCGTTGTCTAGGTCTTTTCTAGACTTATATCACTGATAAGTAGATAGTGAACAGTAGGTGTTGGAAAGTCATTGAGGTTGTGAGGCAACTGATAGGTAAGCACCCAGACACTTGCCGTTCTTGCTGGCGTAGCTATTAGTAGCCACCAGCTATTACTGAATGATACCATGCCTGTTCACGGCTACTAGTAGCATTTTCAATACTGCCTCTCTTCAGCTACTAGAAGCAACTCCTTGCGCTAGGACTTGCTAGTAGTAGCTGAGAAAAAGGCAAAAGATGGGCAAGAAGTTTGCTACTAGTAGGGGTGGCTACTAGTAGCTGAGAGAAAGGGTCCTCTCCTTAGCTACTAGTAGCAACTCCTTGACCTCTCTTCAGCTACTAGTAGCAGCTCCCTTAGCCCTCCATCTTGGAGGCCTCTAGCATTGTTGTACACCGAGTGACGAGCAGGATGGACTGTAGACTGACCCTACCAATAGCTCAAGATGACTTGTATCTGGTTCTTGACACTCTGTACATCCAGGTACGCAGACTTTGATAAGTCCTATTAAGGGAGTGCAAAATCAATCAACTCCTTGCTCTCTGTGTTGTTTCATTCAGTCCCACTATCCCAACGCGCAAGGGAGAAGATCGTTGCTATCTAACGTTTGTCAACCAGCACTCCGGCCAATTCAGACTGTCAGGAACCAAAAGTGGAACCCTCCGGTCGGCACTGAAACCCTCCAACTGCCAGTTCTTTATTTGGCTGCTTGACCGCATGTTTCCTCCTCCGATTTTTTGCCTGTTTAAAGTCCACAACCATCACTTTATTATAGTGTAAGTTGTATAGAGTGTCACATCGCTTACGTTGTGGTGTAGGATACACAGCTTGTGCAACTCGGTAAAGCTTCGATGACCGTATTGACGATCCCTGCCTTGACCTGTTTAATGCACTCCGGAATAGGACGTTCGGCTTAAGTGAGAAGCAGGAGTTACCACTATCGCAGATGGCCGGACGAGGTCAATACTACCAAGACAGACGGGCGTGTACTTCTACTGAAGGTGTCGAATGAGGTCTTAGATTCCATGTCCATGCTATAACCAGGCAACATCCGTTGCCTCAGCACCCCTGGCGACTAGAGCGAGTGCATGCATCTTGCTTGCGAGCGAAGGTCCGGTTCCCGGCAGTAATTATTCAGAGCGCAAGTATAAATCCCCCATCTATCCAACGGCCCCCGATAGCCTGCGTTCAAGCCTGTCTCCCAGTCTTTGCTTCTCATCCTTGGCAAGATGGAGCAATCAAAGAGCCAGTTCATCTCATTGACTCTATTATTTGTACCCTTAGCTCGGTTTAATATTTCCAAAACATTAAAATGTATCGCCCAATCAAGTCGCCCGTCACTCTGGAGGACGACTACCGCAGGTGGCTAGTTAATACGTCAGCTAGCCCGACTCGTGGGACCAGCCTGCCCACTTTCTAGGCGGTGGGACCCTCAGCATCCTTAGATCACCAGCGAAGTCACAGGCCGCCATTCATTCCGCGCACGAGATCCGACAGGCGGGACCAGATACCGGTGTTTTGTGGTCAAGATAATGTTTGCTTGGCTAGGACCGAAAACTGGCAGGCAGCGTGCTCGTTCGAAGACCACGAATGGTCGAGTCAATGTATACGCATGCGATCGGAAGAGACTACCCCGAGAACATCTATCGAAGACTTCCCCGTCGTGAATGCATATCCTCAAGCCTTCGCCCAAAAAATCATGGGCTATAAAGAAAGACTCCCATGATTCGCATGTGACTTCCGGTGGGAGGACATCGTCGACAAGTGCTGCCTGGCCCATTTCTGTTCGATTGCCTGGCGGCGATGTAGAGCGCATCTCGCACGCGCCAATGAGGGACCGCATGATTAACTGCTTAGTCAGGCCGCACGCCCAGCCGCCGTGTATCAAGTCGCCCGTGATCCCTGCCAGCCACCAAAGCTTCTCTGTTAACCATCTACCCCTTTCAACGTGCGCGACGACGGCTGGGCAGGCGAGAACACCATGACGGATCAAATTCGATCAAACGTGATCAGGGACAATCCTATTGGAATCAGCCAGTATGGTTTCCGCGCCTGGTTCGATTCGATCTGTCAAGACAGAAGCATTGCACGCTCATCAGAGGCAATTGATGCGCTTGATGAAGAAGGTATGGGATCCTAACTGGCCACATTGCAATGTGTTTCTTTAACCAGCACATAGATCTGCGGAATCTTGCACTCCCTTTTCTTTCCACCCTTCAAAGCCTTTCAGCTGCAGGTCTGCTCCTTTCGAAGACGGGTAGAGGTACCCTTCGAAACGACCTCCGGATACTCATTTCCGCCGTCGCGTCAGGCGACTTCGACTTCGACCGTGTCAAACCTCTCCTCAAGGAAGCGCTTGCTGACAAGCCTCAGGACACATTGATCTGGGATCTTGTGTCTACTGCCGCCGTCGAATCCACCCCGCCTCCCCGACCGATACCCTCGTCGATCCAACAAACGCCGTGGAGTCGGAACACGAGCGGGTTCGTAAACTCGTCGGAATTCCGCCAACATGTGGACCCGGTCCTTAAGTTGGAGCTCGGGCGTCTATATGTCGGGCTTCCCAATTTCTGCAAAACCTTCTTCGGTGGCGTGCCAGATATCGAGGCGGCCGCTGCCACCGTCTTTCGCAAGTGTACCGAATGCGACAATCCGCTCTTCGGTAGCGAAGGGTGGAGGGGATGGCCGACAGGCGCTAAAGAAAGCGACGTGCTGACTTGGTTTGGCGACCTGATCCCAAAGCTGGAAGCATTTGCAGGCGACCGCAATTCGATCCCGACACGTCGACGAAAGCTGTTGGCGCAGCCTAAGACGCCACTGCGAGGCTCTACAGGCAAACGCAGCATGGACATTGGCTTCGTCAACAGCGACATCGCATACAAGGCTCCGTCGAAGGAGGATGGCAGATTTCGTTGGTCACACATCCTCGTGGCCGGGGAGCTGAAAAGTAACCCGGAGGCCGACAAAGCTTCGATAGCATGGATTGACCTCGCAACGTATGCGAGAGAGATACTTGCTGCTAAAGACACCCGTCGCTTCGTCTTGGGCTTTACTCTCTGCGGATCTCTTATGAGGGTATGGGAGTTCGACCGGCTCGGGGGGATCGCCTCTGAACAATTCGACATCAACAAGAATGATGGTGGACTACAGTTCGTGACCACAATCCTCGGATTTCTCTGGATGAACGAAGACGGGCTTGGATTTGACCCTACCATTATCACGTCCGACGGTGAACGGTATATTGAGATCGAACGAGACGGCCAGACACAGCGCCTCGTCATTGACGAGGTTATGAACCGTGCGCCTTGCATTGCCGGTCGGGCAACAACATGTTGGAAGGCCCATCGCAAAGAGGACCCGCAGACGCCGCTCGTTATCAAGGACTCGTGGCAGTACACGGACCGAGACGAAGAGGGTATACTCGTCCAAGAAGCGACTGAGAAAGGCGTGGTTAACGTTGCCCGATACTACCATCACGAGACTGTTCGCGTCCACGGTGCTGATGACGACGTTCGAGGCAATGTTCGAAAGGGATTGGACATCACAAAAGCGACGAATTATCGACGGGGACGCCCGATGTTGCCGTCAAGTGCGAGCGCACCCAGTGTTTCCCGCAAAGGGCGAAGCAGCAGCGCGGGCGTGAAGCGACCGTCCAGCGAAACTGACGCCGCTCTGCCGCCGAGCAAGCGATCCTGTTCAGCATCTCTAACAGAGGCCAGCATAGAAGCGCTGCCAAATCGGATACATCGGAGGGTCATTCTTCGGGACTATGGGAAGCCGATCTACAAGGCAAGCTCTCGACTGGCTCTGCTTGCCGCGCTGGAGGGCTGCATTGAAGGTCACCAGTCTTTGCACAAGGCGGGCCTTCTTCACAGAGACATCTCTATCAACAACCTTATGATCAATGAAGACGACGAAAACCCTTCCAGGCGAACTTTCCTGATTGACCTTGACCTCGCCATCAAAGCCCAACGAGAAGGTGCCTCGGGAGCAAAAGGGAAGACAGGCACAAGGGCATTCATGGCCATCGGTGCATTGCTAGGGCAGGATCATTCTTTCATGCACGACCTTGAGTCATTCTTCTGGGTGCTCTTCTGGATATGCATCCACTACAACGGACCGGGCAAAGATATTGGACCAACTGACTTTGAGAGCTGGAACTATGAGAGCGACAATAAGCTGGTCGGGTCTAAAAAGGGTGTGATTTCTGATGAAGAGGATTTTCTCAGTAGTGCGGAAGCCAACTTTACGCCGTACTACCAACCATTGATCCCATGGGTCAACAGACTGAGGAGAAAGATTTTCCCAAATGGTGAGAGGTGGAAAAAACCGGAGCCGGGACTGTATCAATCGATGAAGGACATTCTTCGTGAAGCTCAGAAGAACGTAGAAGTAGCAATCATGTAACGTGGTGCCACTACTCGAACTGGGGAAGCGATGCAAATTGGTACTCGCGATTGGTAGAGAGGCAAGACCTGCGACAGATGACATTCTTCCCGGTGACCCTGCTTGCGTATAGCTACACATTCGTCAGCAAGGGTACGGTGCGGGCGTTCATCCCCGATCTCGAGCACGAAGCTGCAGTCTACGAACGCCTCCGGCCGATCCAAGGCGTTAACGTACCTGTGTTCTTGGGTGCTATCGACCTCCGATCGATGAACAAGATTTACTACTATGACCATCGGGTGTATGTGGTGTATATGATATTTCTGTCATGGGGAGGGCATCATATTCATCCAGCAGAAACCGTGGATAGCGAGGGGAGGCTGCTCGAGGATAAGGCGGTGCGGTCGTTGCGAGCAATGCATCAAGAGGGCGTGGTCCACAAGGATGTGCGCGTCGCAAACATGTTGTTCAATCCCGAGACCAATGGGGTCATAATAATTGACTTTGAACGGGCTTCGCTACTCAGGCCGCCTCGGCGTCCGTTGGCGCAGTTGATGCCAAATAAGCGAGCATGGAAGCAAGAGACAATAGATATCAAGAAGGCGACTGGAGGTTCACGCAATCAAAGCCGATCAAGTCGAGGATTTCCAGAGGATATTTTGATGGCGAAGACGGCGTTCTTAGACGGGGAAATGCACCGAAAGCTATGAGTTATCGGAATCTACTCACAGAAGCTTCCGACGTGTTGCCAGGATATGCGCCTTTGGTAAAACTCATTGATGCGATTTAGGAATACCTGAGCTAGAGCTAGTAGCCACAAGCGTCAGGGCGCAGTTGTGCGTAAGCCATCCTTAGCCACAAGAACAGATGATAGAGGCGACTGTACTCCTCAGTGATGGCCGTCTCGTTCTGGGTCATTGACAATCCACCCTCGCGAACTTAAACACTAGAGCCACCCGCCCTTGCTGACCTGGATGTCAGAGCCACCAGTAGCTTCTTGCTACGAGTAGCCGCTCTTGCTGACGTAGCCAGCAGTACTGCTCCTAATAATAACATCTGTCACAGCCACAGGCGGCTACTAACTAGTAACCGGTTTCTGGTTAAGGTTACTCGCAAACCAGAGAATGCCAGCAACTCCCCCTCACCTAAGCCCTAACCCCGTATCCCGGTCCTCAGTCTCCTACTGCAGACCTGCAAAAGAAAGGAAACGACAGAGGGAAAAAACTGAAGGGGAAGGTGAGAAGAGAAGGAAACTTAAATGGGAGATGATGAGGTAATGAAAGAAGTGCGAAGAAGATAGAAGTATGATGACTAGGCCTGGAGGTGGTACTAGCACCGGTCCAGCCCAGCTAATGTGGAAACTCCCTGGTGTAGTAGACGTTCTTCCGGCCCTCGAACTCGTATCCGTCTTCGACATTCTTCCACTCTTTCTTGGTTGTGTCGATCTTAGATCCATGGGCGTTCACAAAGTAAAGCCCCCGGCCCTTCTTGTGGCGATGAATCTTGACATGTTTGCGTCTATGCCGCCGGCGGGAAGACCCAACCTCCGTTCGGTCGTCATCGTCTGACTCTGGCTCCGGAGCCGGGTGTTGAGATGATCCCCCAGTAGGCACCGCCTCCTCCTCCTCGTCACCCTCATCGTCACCTTCCTGGTACACTTGACCAGGAACATCACCGAATGTGCTACCAGCCTGACTAAATTGCGGGGCGTCGTCGACGTCCTGACTTTGTGCGGAGTCGTAGTGCTCATCTCGAGGTACCTGGCTGGACTCGTGCGCCGCTTCACGAGTCGCCTCTTCTCTCCTGGCCCTGTCAGGATCAGGTTCTAGGTAGACGTCACCTCTAGACAGCCTCGCTTTGGTAGTACCAGAAGTGCTGTGGGCGTATCCCTTGTCCGCGCTGCGCCAGCTATCCAACTGGGGATATGAATAATCGATCCATCTGTCGCCATTTGCAGCCATCATGGCCAAGCACCAAAGAGCCAGCTTGATAGTGAGGCGTCCATTCCCATGCGCGTCCCAGGCAATGACGGCGTATTCAGGATTATAGTAGCTCCACTCCAAGGGGTTGTTGTCGCTGTATAACGAACTCGAACCGTCGCCCGACGCCATAGTAACATCTGAACTATGCCTCTGATGGCCAGCAAGAGCAGCGGCCTCCCGTCGCGGACGCTCCTGGGCCAGGCCAGTGCTGATAGGCTCGCGAGTGAGCCTCAGGGCGACAAGATTGGCGTCGGTGATAATGAAGCCGTATCTGGTTTGATGTCTAGCCATGTAGGTCTGCACTTGGGCCACGACCTTTTGCCACTCGTTAAAATCCTCAGCCTCTTCTGACATCGTGGGCCACCACTTCGCGTCGAGCTTAGTGTCTCCCGGGAGGATGTTGGCGTACCGTCCGTATTCGTCGATGCATTGACCCGAGACCGCCGACCAGTCAGGCTTGTCCTCACTTCCGCACCGACTTCCCCGTCCGAGATGGGGTTGTCCCTCTTGGCCATCCAGCGCGTAGTTGACGATCGAGCTCAAGAATCTCCGCAAGACGTCTTCTAGAGTCTCTTCGTTATTGATGAACAAGTCCAGCTCCAGGGGCCGTTGTTCCGGCGAGCCTTGATACTCCGAGGCAAGCTGCCTCCAGAAAATTCGAGTCAGAGTATCATAGTTGAAATCGGGCCACGGTGACCAACCGTCCGGTTCAAGGTGGGTTTCGGTGGTGGTATTGCTGCCCGGAACAACGGACTGAGAGTTGACTGCGACATTTCGCCGGGTCAGGACCTCGAGGAGGGTCGGCATCCTTTGTATCGCCGCCGGTTTCTAGAGAGGTTAGCTCGAACAACTGCCACTTGTTTTGCGACTTGCATACTAAGCGTGATAAATCCACCCGGATGCGGAGGTATGAGGTAAGGGGGCTTTGGTAAGAATGGTCTCTATCAGGGGTCTCAGAGTTCGGGAGTGTTTGGGTGCTTAGTCGCGGTGAAATAACGGATTAGGCGGGAGGAAGGGGCTATTTTATATCCATTTCCCTTCCTCATCTTCCTTTGGCTTTTCACTATGGCGGCGTTTTTCTATCATTCTAGCTCACTCTGTTATAGTAGAGTTTGATCAGTTGTCGGAAATGGTAATGTGTCTCTTCAGGGGATTCGAAGTTGGAAGCCCCTTGGGAAATGCGTGGGTAGTTCGAACTTGGGAAACTCTGCATAGTTACCCTTTGCCGTCGAAGTTCGGCCGGGTAAGGGGCCAACCCCCTACCGGCCAAGCCACCCCGTCTGTATTCAGTGATCTCATGCACATCCGTCAAGTCATTCGCTCTTCTCGGGCAGGCCTTCGTCATATGGCATTGACATGTGCCTCCACACAACCCATCTACGCAGTCATGCAGCTTGGGGGTGCTGAGATACACTTTGACATTACAAATCTGGACGACGGTAGGTTGTTTTCTCCCTAAAAGTGGACTCAGTCACCTGTCTATTTAGGAAGGGTAAGGCTATCAGGTTTATTAATGTGAGGGAGCCTCTGTAAACACGAGGTGGTAGCCTGGCGCTTTACTTTCTAACGAAAGTGCACGTGACAAAGTCCCCCGCTCCCGCCCTACACTTAACATTTAATAGAGCAAGACCTTTACTTTCTCTTCCCACCAACAATGGCGGATCACGTATCACGACTTCGTCTCGCACAGCTAATTAGGCCCATCGACAAGGCACGGTCAGAAGCGTCAGCAGTCCCATTCCGCGACGATGGGTGGATGTCCGGGCCCCCGAGTTGCTCTGCTGCGGATTTCGAGACGCCTCGGCTCCGGCGATGCCCTTTTGATCCGGCCACTATTGACTGGAAATCCTCCTCCCGTATTGACGGTGGACTCGATGGATATGCATGGAGGGTGTGGTTCGGAGAGGATGGCCCCTATGTCTTGAAAGTGGTAAGCGTACGATGGTGTCTTCACTGTGGCTAGCGTTTTCTTACTCACTTCTTCAGTTCTGGGACGCAGAGCCGCCTGACTTCAGTCACTACTTTGCCGCCCAGCGGGAATGCCAGAACGCTGCCCTTCTTCAGATGATAGAAGCGGCGGCGCAGCAGGCCGCCATGGAGGCCATTCCAATCAAGTTGAAAGCCAACCCAAGCACTAAGGATGAGGCCTTGGCCAACCTCCGTGCCTTTTCAAACGAAGGTCGCCGATCGCATCTATCTGCTGAAGCGTTGGAAGTTAAGGCAATCCCACGCATAAGGAAGTGCTACGGCTGGTTAGGGCTCAGCGGCCAGGTATTTCGGGAGGTACCTACGAAATTGAGGGCGCCAAGTCTCCGCGTCGGCAAAATTCCCCGTGCTATGTCGGCAGACAAGGAGTATATTGCTATTGTGTACGAATATATCGAGGAAGGCGAAAACCGCCCCGCTGTTGTGGAGGAAGTCGCCAATTTTTTTTGGCTCGCCGGCTTCAGTCACACCAACTCCCCTGCTGCAAGGAATTGGAAGAGCGGAGTACTCGTGGATCTATCGGATATCGTTCATCCTGGTGGGTATGGATGGCATCAAAGACGCTATGGGCCAAGGATGGCGAACAGGCTGCTGATATCATAGCGACTATCCTAAGTGCATGGTTCGGATTGGGTTGTTCGGCACTAGCCCGAGCAGCCATGGGGGTCACGGGGACTATGGACGCAGAAATTCCTATAACTTGTCTGCGAAAGAGCTCTCAATTACGTTCTATTAAGCCTAGCAATTCGTTGCGGATGATGCATAGTGACTTGCCCAAAAGGAGACTTCTCTCCTAAGGCGGCGGCGACTCCAGTTGGTGCTTTAGGGTGCAGGAAAGGATTGGGACTTTGGACAGCCTGCATATCTGGCCCCTGTTCGTCAAACTATGGTCATGCATGTCGAGCCGCCTGGTGCTGCCTATCCGGTTGACAAAAGAGGAAATATGGGTGGGGTCGCGGAGTTAGGTCACTCCATATATCTATCCTGGATGCCCCGTGTTTGGCGCAGTGTCCTCAAGCAGCTTTAGAGCGTCGAACTTTGACTCGATCCCTTCCACCCTTCTCATCCTTCGAAGTTCGTTCTGAGCTTCCGAGGCCATCTATTACCCCAAATTCAGCGAAGCAAAACCACGCCATGGTCGGGGTCACCGACTTAGTGGCTGACATGGGGTTCATCGCCGGTTATATCGAAGCAGTTCCAGTAAAGTTTCAATATCCCGAGATTCGTCCCTCGAGCCAGGAGGTCGCCCAACTCCACGAGCTGGCGGCTAAGATACTCCAGCACGCAGAGACTCTCCA
This sequence comes from Ilyonectria robusta, assembly GCF_021365365.1. NCBI lineage: Eukaryota > Fungi > Ascomycota > Sordariomycetes > Hypocreales > Nectriaceae > Ilyonectria > Ilyonectria robusta. The sequence continues at coordinate 71,102 of NW_025764494.1, forward strand.
GACGAAGCTCGCCAATTGCGTGGCAGGATGGACATCGGAAATTTACCAGAAGGCAGATAAGCATATGTCGTGCGCCAGACCAGCGATCCAGGCTATAACGCAAGGCCAGGTCAAAGGGCCGATCCTCAAGAGAAACCTGGTAGCCATCTTCCAGGGTCGGCATGCCTCGAGCATCGACTCTCCCAACGTCAGGGTGAGGAAGGAAAGAAGGACGCAAAAGTGCGAGACTCTTCGCGGTCTGGAACCTGCCGTCATCCTGGCATGGGGTGCCTCATTGCCCCCAAGCACGTGGGAGGAAATGGACCGGCTTGTATTTAACGATCTCATCAAACAGGTAACTGAGGAGGCGCCCACAGACCTGCCGCCGAGCGTAAGAGAAACTATCAGTGCTCTGGGGAAGGAAGAGCCTCTCTGCAGTATCGCGATATACCACAATTTCATACGAGGTGGGCTACCCGTGTTGATAGGGCGCGAGGTGGAAGGAATTGCTGAGAAAACGGGGGAAACCCACATAGGTATCGAAGAACTCGCTGGCAGCCCGCCGGAACACCAGGGATCAAAGAGACAGAGGCTCGATGAGGATGGGAGTGCTCAACGGCAGCCGGTGCCGGATCCGGCTTCGCATGGCGGAGACGCTGACCCGGCCTGGAGCGCCTCAGGCCCAGGCCCGTTGCCTTGGGTTGGGGCAGAGCCCCAAGAGTTGCAGTTGAACGATGCACAAGACTGTGAGTAGCTCTGGCTTCACTTCCCACCCTTAAGATGCGGAATTTGGCTTGCTGATGTGGAGTTTTGGAAAAGACTCCCTCCCCCTGAATCAATTGCGTTTCGATGTGCCGGACGAAAAGGTGGTGGATCTGCTGGGGCTCCGGACCACGCAATCTGATCATGGGCTCCCGCCGTCTACACTGACGGTCCCCTTTGACGGGACCCCAGCGTTTGTGTTCTTCACTGTGCCACGCGAGACTGCCTTCGCATATGCGCACGAAATTGGGTGGGAACCATCCTGGTCTTATCCTATCGCTTGGTAACAAGCCTCAGTTCAACGTACATAGCCTCAAAGCGGCATCCAGCGGGTATGACGCCCATGTAGCTGCCCTTGCCTCTCACATTCTCCCACACGGTTCCCACCTTCCTATGCCTCTCCTCACCGTTGTACTCTCTCTTTAGTACTCGTATGCATCCGAAGCCTTCGGTCCCCTCTCGATTCCTAAAGACGATAACCCGGTTCGTGGGGTGCGGCTCAAAAAGCTGGATGAGGACACGCGTGAAGTTAGAGACGTCGCATTGTGAGGCGGAGAAGCTATCGCCAAACTTAGCGGCGCACAAATCAGCGGGCTGCGAGACCCGGGAGGAAATAAAGTTGACCAAACCTCGTAAATGATACGCTCAAACAGTGTGTCGTTGTCGTCTGCTGTACCCTCGGGAAGAGCCACAGAACCCGCTGTATTCATGCCTTTTTTTTTTTGGGTCTGAGTGCGGAAGATCAAGAGCGGAACAATTAGGGCGCGCGAGTGTGGTAAATTAATACGTGGCGTTTTCCAAGGCCGAATGCTACTGTGATGCCTCAATTTTGAGGCACGAACATGGCCGTCAGCATCTCGGGGATCGTCCGAGAAGGGCTTGAAGTCCTTCCCATGAAGGCTTTCATTGTCTCTGCTTCCTTCTCCGGAAACACTTGGTCCCGGACGTGTTTGACAGCGTCTGCTCACGCCGCCGCTGCTGTCACAGTCAACTTGTAACAATGCACAGCCGCGATTGTGTGGAGACATGCTCGGAATGGTCAGGCGAATCAGAGACTTGGTTCGCCTAAAATCTGGAGCAATTGTGAAGGCACTCGGGCTGTTCCCGTTCGCCCATCGAAGTCGCTCGAAGCTGGGGCTGGATCTTGCTGCTTAAGTTTCTTAGGTATTTACATCGACTGACAAATAGAATTCTCCAACGTTTTCTTTGCGAGTCCTTGAATTTCTTCCTTACAGAGCCGTCGCCTTTTGGAGGGTGTACCAGAAGCTACCCTCGTTTTCCTTCCAGAGATACTCGACGGGGGCAGAGGCATGCCGCTGAAGGATGAATTGATTACCGATGAGCCACGAGTTCTCGTCGACTTGGTGGATTGAGTTGCGGACGTGGCCGATCATGATGATGAAGGAGCAGCGTCAAAGTGTGCACCCCCACTGCTTTTCTGTCAGCTGTGCAGACCCTCGGGACGATGAGAGCCGCTTCGTTGACGGGAGGAAGCGACGTTAAGGTGTTGGACAGAATAATAGGCCGAGGGGGACAGTTGAAATCCTGGCAAGTCGGATGGCAGGGCCAAGGAAGCGGTGAGGAGCCCAGCAACAGGAGAGAAAACAGGTCTCGAAAGAAAAGCAGAGGCCGGCATTTATCCGAGCTAACAGCGGCGTACGGTGAGGTAAGGGTGGACTGGCGCTGCTGAATCACGTGACACTGCCCGGCTAGCAAAACTCTTCGCCTAAGGCCAAAATATTGACAAAACCAAATGTTCCACGTGGGGCACCCCAGCCCAAGTCTTGCATCAAACCTCATCACGATTCCTCTTGCGCAATGTCTAACCACGAGACTGGCGATTGCATATCAAACTTTCAGCCGCACGATGTGGCATTGAATATTTACAAATGTCGTACTGCAGGGTGCACTAAAGAATTTCGGTCTATTAACGAACTTCTTAACCATGGTCGGCGTTATGAGGTAAGCCGTCAGCAGCCAGCAGAGGTCATTATAAATAACATATTACCGCCACAGTCTGAGATTGCATCCGCGGTCTCGAAATTACTAAGTCTCCTCCGGCATCAGGGACTAAACGATGATTTTGAATTCCAGAGTGACGCCGATCTGAGTGATATTCAGGAGAAGCAGGATAGCAGAGCATCTAGAAAGCGAAGGCGAGTAAACTCATCAGAGGATCAGGTTTGGCAGTGTCCTACGTGCCGTTCAAAACCAAAGAAATTTAAGACACACTATGATCTCGTTCGCCATTATTGTCAACGTGAGCTTCCCTCGCATAATGTTTCACAATAGTCACAAACTAATTCTCTAGACTATGGCTTTGATGGTCCATGCGAAGCTTGTAATGAATCGATCGATGGAGGCCGATGTTTTTGGGACCACAAATGTGGCCGAGTGCTCAATAAAAAAGAACAAAGAAAGTATGTTGAACAGCGCAAGGCCTTTCGCGAAGACGTTGCGATGGCGATTACAAAAGCCAAGGAACCCAAGTCCACGAACCTCGATCAAATGAACGAGATCCTCGGGCACCTAGAAGGAACAGAAGATATCCAAATTCCACCACCAATGGACGATATTACGGACCAGGGCACTCCACCAGATTACGAACCCGAGAGTGATGAAAGAATCGATCATGTCCAAGACCTATCAATTGTTGACTCGAACCTACAACAATCAATATCTATCCGTCAAGCCGAAAATCCAACAGATACCCTCGCGACTCCCCAAGGACTCTTTAACCAAAGGGCCTCACAAAATCACGGCATCGAGATCCAAAATGCACCAAACATCAACTTGATCTTACAACAATCAGTCTATGACCGCCACGTTCAATATGAACCGAATGCCCAGTCAAACACATCCCTGGGATTCTATGACCGAAGCTCTTCCCAACATTGTCAAGTTCAGGATGGCGAAGGAACGAGCCACGTCCCAAATCCACCGAATGTCAACCCGATGCTACTATCAGTCTTTGATCGACACACCAAATATCCGTATGCGCATACGAATCCACCGACAAATACCCAGTGGGATATTGCCAGTCTTCCTCCTAGTGGGTCAGGGTAGTAAAAGGTTCGGGTCTACTGGGATCGATGCTTCCTCGGTAGGACATGTGTGTGTGTGAAGCCAGTCTTCATCTGGATAACAAGTTGCGGATGTAACAAAACACTGAGATGTGTCAGGAATGAATGCAAGAGCTAGAACACAATTCTTACACGCCGCCGTGTTCCAGGCTAAACGGAATATCAATGAGAGTCTTAATCTTCTCCCTCCTTCTCTGTATCTGGCTATATGGTATTTGCACCACGCCATCCGATGTAGCGACACCTTTCCACCTCTCTCCTTGAGAGTACTGAACGAACTCGAACATTGCCCCGTCGCTGCATATGTAGAGCAGTATATTGTCGGTATCATCGTTTAATGTGGAGGCGAAAAATCTTCCCGGCTCGCTCTCAAGCCTCTGGATTAGTAATGGGGGCGATTCGAGATCACATATGGACTCGAGGATCCTATATGTTTGCTAGAAGTGTCAGGTTTGAAGTACACATCCGACCTGGGGACCTACTTTGTCTTTCGAAAGGATTGCTTTGTACTCGGAGAGATGGTTGCTAAGTTCCTCATTGTCCAACTTTGACAGGAGTTTTGCGATCTCGCTGTCTCCGACGAAGTAGACCCCGAATTCCTCAAATGTAGCAGTGAGTATATTCGTTGGGATATGGGACCTACCAAAGGAGTCAGGTATGGATAGAGCCATTACTGGTGGTTGCCCGCGGATGGAAACCAGAGATGCTCGCTGCTTCGAGAGAAGCCGAGAATTCAGTGGCGGGGTTTTTGCCCCTCGTTTCGGGCACCATAATTACGTCATCCGGCTAAACGCAGGCTATAAATCACCCGATGGGCCGGACGTGCCTAACCCCGAAATCAGATCTCATACCCAACCATCTTCGCCTTCATAACGTATTTCAACTACAATAATTAATGAAGAGGACGATTGAGTCCGGTACGTCATATAAAGAAACTGTTTTCGATACCCGGCTAACAATCATAGATCTCGAATATCTACAATGTCGGATGGAGCCTGCCCTCAATGCGATGATGGCATTACAAAAGAAAACACGATTTGCACGAAGTGTGGGAAAAAGAAGGACTCGTAAGGAGGTTGCACGCAATATGGGGAATATAAGCTAGTTTGGAGGATCATATCTGAATTGAATTAGCATCATGCTGCAAGGTTGGCCAAGACATGAACGTGGTTCTTTTGTGCATGGTTTTGCAGAGGGTCTCAACGAGCGTATTGGAATATACTATATTGGGATCACGCTTTGCTCTAGCGGTCTTGTATCTAGCAACATCAACAGTTAGAAATCTGTTTCTAATCATTGCTAGTCAGCATCAAGCCTACTCACACCCTTGGGATACTGAGTCGGGATTTCTCCAGCTTCCCAGGTGACAGCGTTTCTAGCGATTTTGGCGATTCCGGTGATTTTGGCGGTCCTGGCGGTCCTGGCGGTCCTGGCGATTTTGGCGATCTTGGCGATTTTGGCGATTTTGGCGATCCTGGCGATTTTGGCGATCCTGGCGATTTTGGCGATTCCGGTGATTTTGGCGGTCCTGGCGGTCCCGGCGATTTTGGCGATTTTGGCGATTCCGGTGATTTTGGCGGTCCTGGCGGTCCTGGCGGTCCTGGCGGTCCTGGCGATTTTGGCGATCCTGGCGTTCCTGGCGATCCTGGCGTTCCTGGCGTTCCTGGCGTTCTTCAGTACCTCAAAGCTTCTTATCGCCAGTTTGGTGAGTGCGCTAATAACCTAGTCAGCCTAGGCTCGGGTGTTGTCAACTGTACGTGCTTCACCATGGTGCAGAGCCGATCTGCCAAGACTGAGGATGTAACCAATTGAACCCAGCTGCTGAACAATGGAGCAGCTGAAATGGAAATAAACTGAACTGGAGCATCATGCAGTGTCATTTGGATCTTATTCGGGGGGTTCGACAGCTTCAGCTTTAGTCTAGGGGCGGCTGTGTCATCGCCAATCCGCAGATTCACGCCTGTGTTGGAGATAACAACCCCCAGGAGTTACGTAGACTGGATGTACATAAACTTTGAACCTCCAATGAGTTTGATGGTTCCTCGAATAGCATTATATCTGGTCCACTGGAATCCCAATGTTAAATAGAGCCTACGATGGAATCAGAGTCATTCATCAGTGATACATCATTGAGCATTCGTCAGCAGTTTCCAGAGATGATCGGTAATGGAGGGTGGTCGACTTCACGCCGGCCTATGGTCGCCCCCAATGGATGAAGATGAGTAGACCATGGGTGTGCATGGTGTGGATAGAGGGTCTCAGCTCGGAAGAGAACCAGTGAGCCACATCTGGTTGCATGAGTTTAGTTCCGGTGGCTTGCAGAGTTGCGGTCCATTAAATTACATACCATCGGTGAGTGTCGACCAACAACCTCACCGGGATAGTGATCGACTCTGACCGTAAATCATGCTAATGCATGGGCTGTCAATAGCGTGCGGTAGGGGTTGGGGAATGGAATCTATGTCCCAATTGGACAGACGCACGCGACCACTTTGCCGATCAGGTTGGTAGTCTCAGGTAAAGCGCATGTCACATTGGCCAACACTGCCCTGTAGTCCTGACGGCTTGTCGTGGGGACGCCTCTGATCACTTGCATAAACGAACTGAAATTCCAGGCTAAGCAAGCAGGCCGCGTCTGTGGTTAGGGTTGGAGCACATTGAGTGTTATAAAGGAAGGCTCACTGGCAAGTTATTTGGCAGTGCATGTCCTGATCCTGAATCAATCTCATGATCTATTGTAAACAAATATAAACGAGTAAGTTTTGGGTTCCTCCTTCACAGAGTAGCCCCTGACCAGATAGACACCTTGGCAACTCGAAATGTCCGAGAGCAACCACGAAAAGATGATCCAACCCCACCCAAGCCCCCCGTGGGTGACCAAGAGAAGCCGACGACCGTTGTGAATGGAGGCGGAAGTGAGGGGGGGTGGAGACGTAGACTCTGTATCTTCACTAGCAGGACCTTCGACACGTACGAAACGGTGCAAGGTTATATAGGCAGTGGCTGCATTATCTAATCCATAACTCCATCCTACTTCCTGATGGTGCCACTGTGATCAATTTCCAGGGTCAGGGGTACGGCCCGAAGATGTTGCCTCTAATATAAAATGGGAGATGCCCCTCGTATACGTACCTCCGGCTACAAGCTACTCTGACTTCCTCCTTGGAACTGGCCTCTATTATCAAACCGTGGGTATTCCTACTATGGCATGTAAATTGTTCTTGTCCGCAGAAAGATACATGGCACGGCACATGAGAGGCACCCGGAAAACCCATCCGGGAGTGACCTAACATCAAGTCTAATGCAAGACATGGCCGGTATCACTTTGCGCGCGCAGACCCATGCGTCGCGGCCCGGTGCCCATCTCTGATGATTGGAGACACGTAGAACAGTGAATATGCATGCTGGAGAGCCGTGATGATCATCCGTGTTGGTAGCAAACAGTCACTAGCGTGTATGCGTGCTATGAACATGCATGATACGGGTTGCGTAACCATCGGCAACGCCTCCGTGTGGGGGGTAGTCGAACTCGGCCTGATGCAGAACAGCCCGGTCTGAATGCCTGTCCATCAGCTCGCCGGATGGAGTGTGGATGGTTTAACTGGGGTTATGTTAAACATTGCTCTGTTCAGCACGCTGTGCAGTCCAAAGGTGATCTGAAGCTGGGCCGTTGATAAGTATAAGAATGTCATGTACTCTCCTCGAAGGAAAGACATATTCACTCACCCTCACATTCAACCTTCAGCCCCAACATTGCCTCTCGATCTCTTGCTTTACCCTCTAATTCAAATTTCCACATTGAACTTTGGACTGCCTTCCTTTACCATCAGGAAGCTCCCAATGATGACACCATCCAGCAACACTAGCCCTCCTCTCGTCCAAGAGACCCCATTCCAACAAATGTCCATCTTGGACATCTTCTTCCCGGGGTTCTCCCACATTTCAAGCACCATTCAACAGCTTCTAGCTGGAGACCTTAGCAGCTATGCTCACTTGATGTGCCTTTTTGGGTTACTTGCCTTCTTCGGTACCTATACCCATAAGTTGAGGGTATTTCTCAAAGACCATTTTAGTCAGTCATTCCACTTCAACCCACAACAGCTCATCCTAACGTATTATAAGCATCCACCGTGTATGTGCAGCGCTCTGACGAAACGTACAACATGGTTCTGGAGCGGATCTCCTCTCGAAGTCTTGATAACGCCGCTCGGTCCTCCATTGCACGAGTCAAGAAGCAAAGAGGCCGGGAAGGTCATACAGGCGAGGCCAAGAAAGCGCTCAGCTTCTCGCCTTGGTATGGCAGCTTCATCTTCCGTTACGATAACACCTTCCTCTCATATCGGACCTCGCTGAGGGATGTCGGCTTTCATAAGGAGGAAGAAATCTCCATTACGTGCCTGGGCCGATCTTCCACGCCATTGAAGAATTTCTTGATCGAGTGTCGAGATGAATATCTTCATCTCATCAAGAACAAGACGGCTGTTTTTAAACACCGCAACGACCGCTGGGAGCGAGCGACAGCGGTAGATGCCAGACCGCTGTCGACCGTCATCCTAGGTGACGCGCAAAAGCAATCATTCATCAAAGACGTTGAGGATTTCCTTAATCTGCGAACTCGACGATGGTACTCTACGCGATCCATGCCTTATCGACGAGGCTACCTGTTGCACGGTCCTCCTGGAACTGGAAAGTCTAGCTTGAGTTTGTCCTTGGCTGGTCGCTTTGGTCTAGATATCTACGCCGTCAGCGTATCGACCGTCAGCGACCAAACGCTTGAGGACCTGTTCGCCCAGCTCCCTCCACAATGCGTCGTCTTGCTAGAGGATATCGATGCCGCTGGTGCGGCACATTCTCGCGACGCTGGTGGTGAGAATGCCAGTGAAAGGGGAAAACCCGCGGACACGAAGTCAGTGACGCTGTCGGGATTGCTTAATGCTATCGATGGTGTGGCGTCCCAAGAAGGTCGGCTGCTCATCATGACAACGAACCATATCGAGAAGTTAGATGACGCGCTTATTCGACCTGGGCGTGTTGACAGGGAGGTCAAGTTCCAACTGGTCGACAGGGACTTATCCACTCAAATATACTACCTCGTGTTTGAGCAGCCAGACGAATTTGGATCGAACACAGAGAGGCGAACTAAAGATCAATTGATGGTTGAACGATTTGCGGATGAATTTGCCGCTAAGGTGCCAGAGCACGAGTTCAGCCCGGCCGAAATATTGTCCTTCCTCGTACAGTATAGGGACTCTCCCAGCTGCGCTTTGGAGAATGTGGAAGACTGGGTAGCGCGTACTTTGCAAGAAAAGAGGAGCAAAGGGGCTGGCTCTGGTGATGATGGTATGTCTAGAAGGGATAAAGCGTCCGCCAACCATGAGCAACATCTCCTTTGGTTTTTGAAGTTTTTGAAGTTTTGGGGCTAAAGAATCATTCCTTACCATATGTAGCACATGTAATTAGCCAATATCGCCCGGGCTGAGTTCAGGAGATCAGACAGTCAATGTATTTGTTTTCACGTGATAACAACCTGTCATTCTGTTCTGCCAAACCACCTATTCCATGCTCGGAAGAAATATTTGTCAACATCCAAACGCAGATATCTATTGAACATTTACTCTCATTCAAACCGCCTAATTTGATGATTCCCTTCTGTTTTGGACTTCCGCTGCTCACCAGCTGGGATTTTTCGAGGTCCTCGAGTAGACCCCTCTAGCGAAATTTCCTAAGTGAGGTTTTGTCGATAGTTTCGGCTGGCCGCCTTTCTAAGACCAATTTAGGGCCGAGATCTGACCATGACCTTCGAATGGGCCTGAATCTTGGATGAAGCTGAATACATCTAGAGCGTAGGTCTGGCCGCCTTTCTATTTTTGAGTGAGGCCTATTTTTGGTCCTATGGCCTGTTGCTGGGTCCTCCTGTGACTGAAATTGGTACCTGTTAGGGTTGCAAGGTAGGCTACGTATTAGGATTTTGCATGCTTGCTGCGCGGACTATTTTAGGGACTGGAGGCAATGCAGTTACTGAGACCGATTGAGTCTAAAAATAGGATTTGGATCCTTCTTCCGGGACCGTTTCATAAGGAGCCGAAAACGGCCACCAACCCATTCATGCCAGGCCAGAATTAGCACCCCCAAATCAAAATCTAATAATAGTACCTCGATCCGCCATTTATGGCGCATGACAAGCAGAACTGCTTTTCCACCTAAGTACCGCGTTTGCTGTATCTCCGAGTGCAATGGTGCTCGAGTTGGCCCTTTCATCTAAAAAGCGGGATAGGACGAAGGAGAATTTCACTCGGGCAGTTCAGCGACTGATGAGAAGATGTGATCAACTAAGCGGCCGCTATGGCGCTGATTTCTATATTATGGTGCGCCGAAACCATCAGTATTATGATTACAACTCCTCTAAGGACCCTTCATTCCCAACTCCTCTTATTGAGATTGTAAGGGCGCATACTCATGGCATTTTCCTGCTAGCTAATTGTATTGTAGGAGAGAGCTTATCCTCTGGCTATTAGAAGAACGCCAGCAACATTCCAGGAGCAGGGAAAGGGCCCGCACTTGGGAAGCACTGATGACTCGTCCGCTGAGGGATTAGAGATTAGTTGAGTAGGTAGATATTTAGGTGTTTGCTGAGGGTTCCCTGAATTAGAAGTCGATTGTGCTAAGCGCCCTCGGCCGTTCGAGTTACAAGCTCTGGCCCGAACTCACCCTCGCTAAGAGCCTTCTCACGCTCTTCGTTTGTCCCACACGTCGTGACCTTCCAAACTGCAAGTACAGCCTCCGTATTCTGGATTTGAAATTGAGTGGTGACCTGCCTGCGAACGCGAATCTGTTGGCTTCGCCAGGGGGCTTAGAATAGACGAAGAAACTGACGGCCGATCCTGATTTGACATGGAGCTTGCCTCGCTTAATGTGTGTAACCGTCTCCATGACAAGCGGATGGTGACCAATCGTCGGAGGGGTTCCAGATAAAGTGATGGGAACGCTCTCGTGACAGTTGGTGCAGGGTGCGAGGGCAAGTTGGCCTCTCGAGTAGGCGAGAAAGGCGTTAACGGCATCGGCGCGCTTCGCGAGCTTTCCCAGGAGGTCGTTGGAAAAGTGAAAGCAGGTGAGACGTCGAGGCGGAAGGACTGATGCGTTGGCTTGGACGATGGTGGTGATGTAAGGTCGGAGCTGGTCGTTTTCGTTGGAGACTTGAAGCCATCCACTTTCGAGGTCGACATGGTCAAGCTGAGACCGTCAGCACCAGGCTCTCCAAGTCACAACGGTGCGTACCTGGCGTTGAGAGGCCATGGCGGTGGTGGTGCTGCTGGCTAGGGTGAGTGGTGGGTGGTCGGTCGTTGCTTGTCGAGGGTCGCTCGGTCGGGTGACAGGCTGGTCGGGTGGCAAGATGGTCGGGCGAGGTCGAAGCGAGCGAGGATTGATGGACGAGGACGAGAAAGGAGGAGAGGAGGAGAGGGGGCAGGGAGGGGTTTAAGTACTCCAGACGGCTGGGGGACTGGCGGACCAACTCCGAGGCCCAGAGGGCGCAGCTGTTCGAGGTGCTTGCACAACATGGCGACGAGCAGGAGGAAGACCAATGAGTTTGGATAGTATTGAGCAAGTAGTCCGCCCATCTTGCGAGGCCCCCCTGGGCGACGGCACAACGACGTCGATTTCCGTGACGCGGATTACCGACGTAGGCGCCTCTGGGCGGCGCTGGCATCCCATCCTCAAGCCAGATCATGACGCGGTTATGGTCACTGAGGCGTGTCTTTCCAAAGAGTTGAAGGTCTTATTTGGCTATCAGATAACTTCCCTCCCACAATCCCAGCATACTTTGGCGTCAAACCCCTTTACCCTTGCTAGCCCACAAATTTTAAAGCTATGCTGATCCTTCCCAATATCATTTGCGACTGCGTGCTTCATTACGCCTCTGACTCGCTTGTGACGGACATGTTCCGAAGTTGAATCTGGCTCGATGCCCCTGGTGAAGATGCTCTAGGCCTTGTCATTTGCCAGAGCCGTGGTAGCAGGTTAGGGTTGGGCTCCCGTCTGAAACTCTTCGTCCATAACTTTTCAACAACCGGTATAAGGCACACGAGAAAGTCGTGGGCTCCAAAAACATTCGAAAGAATCTACCAGTGTAAGTTTAGTCTCGGCTAGAAGCTCAGTACGTACAATGCGCCTGCTTGTCGCTGACTCTGTTCTGAAAGCCATAGCGCTGGCTATCATCGCCAAGGTCTCAATCAATATGATGATCTTGATTTTCGTAAACTGGCCTGAGATGCTCGATGCAATGAGCATCCATTCTAGCACCATCCAGCACCGGAAAATAACAGCGGATGCCGACGAGAGTTCATTGAACACTGCGCTCTGGGAAGCCATGACGGTGCTGACGATAAATAGCACCCCAGTGGTTGCCAGAAGGAATGCGAGGGGCCACGGAGCGAATGCAATTTGTCCTCGGCTCCAAGAACCACCAACACGCAAGCACTTTCGATCGTTAGAATTACACCAAAGCTAGGATATGCACTCACTTCGCTGATCATGCTAGAGACAATTATAGAAGAGCTCAGGTACGTCGACCAGGGATCTCCATGTTTTTGCATCAGAACCGCAAATGTAAGTGAGGATCCGGTAGCAATCACACAGTGTGTAATCACCACCGCTGTGAATGTACGAGGGTGCCTTGTAGATAATGATGGAGGAACCACAGATACTGAGCTTGTCTCTCGGTGGTTTCGTTGAATGTTTAGATACCACAGGCTGGCCTTGACAGATGTTGATAAATTCGCTGCGGCACTGAGGCCGAATGCCGTGGTCAACGCGGTCGATACGAAATTTGTGAGACTCATTGTGATAAAAGTTAAAATCATAATCATACAGCCAGTTTCCAATCGCGAAGACAGAACAGTTGGGGAGTATCAGACATATAAATAGAGATCAACCTGGGTGTATGTCCTTCTATTTTCGGCAACGCCCCCTTTAAGCCTACACCCAGGTTTCATTGATCCTTGCGTGGGAAGTGTATCGTGATGCACACTGGTGAAGATGTGATCTTGCGGCATTTACCGAGGTCAATAGCCTCTGTTATCATATTCCGTAGGCCCATGTTGCACCATTGGGTAGTTCTCGTCTATGCATGTCACGCCCATTCCACTAGACAGACCCCTCTCGCGTCAAGGTTAATTGGGACCACGAATCATGCAAGTCGTTCTCGCTATCTGTGATGAGATTTAGCGTTGGGGGAAGATCATCAGGGAGCCACACACCAAGTACGTGGCCTTTTCGGGGAGCATTCGGACAGTCACACAGAACTCAGCCGTCAGCGGATCCATAGTCCTTCAACAATCCTGCATGATCACCTGTCAGTCGCGCATGGCCGCTAAGATCGTTATAGGGCACTCCTCCGGGGTAGTGCCATGGTATCTGTTGGCTGAGACATTGAAGAGCGGCCACGAGCATGCCGAGGGGAGACGCCTCCATTATAGCATGATCCCTGAAAGACCAGAGTCACAGCCCCTTTTACCTTGCATAGTGGTTGCGCTGTGTGTCGCCAAGGGGGAGGGTGAGTGTTGGTACTGCATACTGGGCAGGCTTCACTGCTAAGGGAATATCGAGGAAGGCGTGGAATAGAGAGTATGCCTTACCATCAGCAGCTGTCATCCTTGGCTCGCTGCATTGGCAATCTTGAGTGCAACTATAAAGCCCACGAATTTTCCAGTTGTCCCAGTCCCTCAACATCCATCTCTCAAACCTGTCACACGTTCGTATGACCGATATCATGAGCGTTCCGCAGAGTCTTATTGCCGCCCTGCCTGCTTCCGACCAAGTCTTGGGGGAGTCATTCATCGGTGAGGAATTGGCAACCAAAATTCTTCCTGGCATTCGGCAAACAGAAGACGCGGATGCTTCCAACGAAGCATCGGACACAAGAAAGAGGCGAATAGAAGGTGAAGAGCGACAAGCAGGTACGAGAGCCCTTTCATCTGTAGTGATAAATCTAATTTATTTAGCAGTAAAGCGTTTGAAAGAAACGCACTTCAGAGACTCGCTACCTACACCATGGAAGGCGAGCTCCTTTGTCGAAGGGCCGTGGAAAATCATGCGGAAAGAGAGGCTTGTTCGAGAGGAGAAGTACAAGATTTCCTTTGACACCTCCTTTCGCTCAATCAATCGCATTAAGGATCCAATGCGCGGCAAGGGATGGGATTTGAAGTACACTACTGTCAGCAACTCTGATGATCTCATCGTCAAGGTTTGCGTTAAGGTTCCGTCGGAGTTCGGGCATAGCTTTCCACATATTCTAGAAGACTTGAAAGAGATCCTTGCAACAGATAAATAGAGTACTTTTGTGAGGATGCCTTGGCATGTTTTGTCTAACAAGCTGGCCAGGTTGCCTCACTTGACTCATGCTACTAGATGGCTGGATCCCCTCCCCCTATGTGTGTTTGACTTATTGTCTAGAGTTGGTATCACTCGCTGCACCTCCGCAAGTATAGGCAAGGCAGACTTGAGAATCAGGAATTATGCCTCAACAAATCAGTCAGATCACGTCATGGAGAGGCTGAGGAGAACATCAGTATGATCATGCTAAGCGAGGGGTGGCAGCCAGAAGAGTCAAGGGACATGGGCCTCGTTATCAACTCGCGTCGATGGCTCAGCCATCGAGACCACCTCTCCACCAACCAAGTAACTCAAGGAACTGCGTCGAAAGCCGAAGAAGAAAGTGTGGTACACTGCCCCGAGAACTCTCAGACGTTAGTTTAATCCGCCCATACACGAGGCACATTTTGAGGAGGAGTACGTCTCAGGATGCGCCGGTTGGGGCCGGGGGCAGGTCGAATGTGATGGGAGGGGAGTCAGTGGCCCTGGGGGTGTTGGTGTAAACTGGATATTGGGGAGGTGTGGAGTAGGGAGTGTACCTTACCATCAGCAGCTCCCAACCTTGGCTGGCAGAATGGTTAAAGGAGGCCGCCACAGCTGAGGCACAGATAAATGATCACAAGACTAACTCTTGTCGTGCCGGTCTGGCGGGCCAACAGCACGGAGAGACCGACGGGTCAGGGCATCATGCCAAGCGAGGTGTGGTAGGAATCATGGGGGTGGAGGATCTTCCAGCTGGTTCAGCTGGCTCAGGGGTCGATGATATATGTGGATGCTGACTTACGCCCAGGGATGTCAGGCCGGCTTCAGCAGCACCTCGAGTGGTGAGGATGTCGTCATCAACGAACTCGGGATGCAAAGCAAAATGGCCGTGCGAGGAGGGTCGACCATCTTGCGGGCGCTACCTCATTTTGTCAAGTGGTATCGTCATATCCGGATCCTTTCCGCATGGGGCGAATATCCGTCTTTGTATCTCTATGCTGCCTAGCCGGGGATGGCTATGCGGGCTGAGACAGCCTCCTTCCAGGTTCACAACATCACATGTGTGACACGCTCTCTTCATGCAGGCCGCCCTGATTGACTCGGGGGCTTTGTTCACGGGCTTAGCTCGTCCCAGGAGAACATAAATTCATGACGTCTCCCCATTGCTTTTGATCCTCCCATCCTATCGCATCCTAGACTTCGCCTTCTGGGTTTTATACCTACAAACAATGTCTTCCCCTATTCCAGGGGACAGCCCCTCTCTACATGAGCGCCCTGAGAGGGAGCAAATGCACCTGAAAGACACGCCTCTCGAAAAGCACAATACTAATTTCCCGACGAACACTCCCACCGATCCAAATCGAGTCGCTCCTGGCGATGGAGATAGTCCAGGTTGGCTCTCTACTAGGTATTTACGAGAAAGCTTCTAACTGAAAGTGCAGACCATCTCGTGCGTGATCGGGGCCCTCGCTGTCACCATCAGTCTTCTAGGGGTGAAAGTTGTAGCGAGAAAGGACGGGGACCTGAGCTTTTCCCAGACGGTGAAGACCCTGAAATGAACAGTCCCACACACTATGATGGTTTTACTTCGGGACCCCAATCCAAGCCCCTTCAAGGGCCGAGTCATGGCACCGGCCCAAATCAGAAACCTCGGGGGAGGCGCAATGCGAGGAAGTCAAGTCAACCTGCCAGGGAACCTCAAGGTTCAGGAAAGATCCAAAAGAAGAAGCCAGAGAGGTCGCAAAGACATGGCAACAGCTCAAGAACTACGTCGGGGCGGCCAGTTCCACCAGGGATACAGAGGGGGCTCGAGCTCTTCCAGGAACAACTGAGACTTCTGGAAGAGCAGAACCAGAGGCGGTTAGATGCGAGCCAGGGAGAACCGTCCGAGAAGAACTAGATGCCTTGACTAGAAGTTATGCAACCGAGACCTCTGCCCTTCAGGTCCGCGCCTTGCTAGGTGCACTATGTTAGATTCTACCATCATGTCATTCCTTTATCATATAATGTACCTCAAATGACACTGAAATTCAACCTTCTTTACATGGAAATCTTCACCCACTGAGAAAGTTCCTTTGAAAGATTTCGTACGAAAGTGGGACTAAGAATAGATAATACAGTGAGTCCTCTCGTACGGGATCTTCTACCTTGATTAGATAAGATCTGGAGAATCTTCTGAGCCTCTTCGTACCAAAATTTTCGTATGAGAATTTTGCTAAAAATAGATAATTTCTTTGCAGTGAGTGCTCTTTCCAAGATAGGTATTCCGTCTCTTAAATCTCATATGAAATCTCTGCAGCATGCTATTTTTAGGTATTCCGTCTCTCTACTTAAATCTCATATGATATCTCTGCAGCGTGCTATTTTTAGGTAATCTATTTCTCTACTTAAATCTCATATGATATCTCTGCAGCATGCTATTAGGTAATCCATCTCTCTACTTAAATCTCATATGATATCTCTGCAGCATGCCATTCTTAGGTAATCCGTCTCTCTACTTAAATTTTGGCTATTTCACTGGCATATTCTTTTGAAAGTTTTCGTACGAAAATCTCGACAAAAATAGAAACTTTCATAGATTCTCGTAACTAAGTTAACTACTAGATTCTCTTGATTACGTAAGATGCTCTGTATAGTTAGTTGGTTTTCCGAGCGTCTTCGTACGACAATCCTCATATGAGATTTTGGCTAAAAATAGACTGCTTTTTTCGCTCCGAAATTTCTGCTTATAATAAGTTGGCGCATCGGATTTGAGAAAGTAGCCTTAAGGGCGGTTAAAAACAGCTTCCTGGACACAGCAAGGGTGGCTGAAAATACGGACACTGCTTAAAATAGAAGGTGGTCGAAATTGACGATGGTCATAGGAAAAAGAGGTTGATTGATTATGAGGCTAACGAAAGATAATTACTCCTGTTTGCGTAGCCCATGACGCCCGTGACCAAAATCATGACCTCTAGGGCTTTGAGATCCCAAGTCGCTTATTCCTCTGCTCAAATGTAAAACATGGTATCCTTCAACTTCTCATGAATCCTCACACCCAGCTTGCAAACCCCCGTCTGATTCCCAGCCAACGACGGCTCGACCAAGTCACCGAGCAGACTTGACATCCAACGCTAATAAAGTCCTAGAGTCTCGTACGACCCTTCAGTTTCGTAGAGTAATGCACCTGTAGACTGTCGACAGACCGCCCTGGATGGGTTTCGCTAAACCGCCTGTGGATCTCGGGCCACGCAATCATCTCCCTCCCCTCCTTCAACTTAATAAGCAGGTCATTTTCCTGTGGGGTGTACTTGATTCTTGGAGCTGAAGCTCGCTTGACCTTGCCCGTCGTCTGTGTCGAGGGTGAATCAACTCCATCCCGAACAGTCCAATCGAACTGTAACTGGAAAGTGGTTTTGCCGTTCTCAGTTATGCTCTTGAGCGAAGCATTCTCAAGCGGCCATTCCTCAAACCTGGCGAGAACCGCCCTGACTTCGGTCTCATCGGACATTGCCTGGGATGACCGCGTAGATCTCGATCTCAAAGACGGTCTTCCCCGACGAGGGCGCTCAACACTAGCTGCTGCATCGCGCGGCGAACTGGCAGAAGACCTCGAGACCTTACGGCGCTTGCGTGGGCATTGGTCTTCGCCGTTAGACTCGTCGCCTAAGCTCATCTCTTCGGCTTCTGTGTGAGAGGGACAATAGTCCTTATCACGCCGCAAATTCGCAACATGGGATTCGCCTCCTTGGGACTGGCTGCCCGCGTCGCTGCTGCTATCATCGTCGTCTTGGACTAGTCTATGCATGGCCTGACGATGGGCGTGGCGGCGCATTTTCGGACCCAGTGGCTGAGAAGGGGATGCGCAGGCTCCTAATGACGGTTGAGGTGCGCCCTCAGACAATATACGGGCCTCGGCGTCTTCGGATCGACGACCGCTCGTTCTGTGGTCCCGCCCTGGAGGCGTTTCGAACGATGATTGTCTTTGAGGGGACACGTCACGTGTCCCAGGAATGCTGTTGTGGCGTGAAGGAGCAGCGCTCACAGACGTGTCGTCACCTCGACACAAGGCATCGTCCATGTTAAGCGGCGCAGGGGTGGACGGCTGCGACGCACATGCTGGCGTTGGGGATTCCGGTGTGCTCTGTGATGAAGGAATTGGTGTTGCGGCGTGCGTAGCATCGCCTGTAATGGCGCTTGGCTCCATTGCGTCGACAGTAGCAAGGCCCTGCCCTTCAGGAGTATCTTGAGATAGGTGTCTTTGAGGGTATTCGTAGGGGGTCTCAGGAATGCCATCATAGCATGCACGGGTACCGCTCGCAGCCGCATCATCACCTTGACAAGGAGCCTGATCCAGGGTAGAATGCGCGGGATCGGGCGTCTGTGATGTCTGTGATGTCTGTGATGGCCGTGCTGGAGTTGGAGGGTTTACGGCGATGTGCGATGAAGATCTTGGGGATCCACGGATCACGCTGGTCACAACATCTGACTCAATCGTGCGGGCTGTAGTTAAGTCGACATAAACAACACCGATGTAATCAAACGCCTTGCTGGGACTGTCTGGATCGGCTGTTAGACCTCCGGTGCTTTTTTGGAGAGCAGACGGTTTTGAGGATTTACCTGCATGGATGGTGTTCCTGGGCTGAGACCGTGCAGCAAGACTGTTGATCGATGGAAGCGTGGCGTCGGATCGCGAGTCATCAAAATCTTGACTGTCGTCCTCGTCATCCTCCGAATCGGAGTCGACGTCAGAGGGGATCCATATTGGCTCGTTAGAAGCTCCGACTTCAGACGTTGACGGGCCGTTGTCTTTGTCTTCACACGGGGATGAGGTTTCCGCTGGTGAAGGAGAAGAAGGATGCGCCTGCTGCTGCTTCAGCCGGCTGGCATCAAGGGTGGTGGTTGGTGTCATGGTCGGATTGCGCGTGCTCCCGTTGTGGTAAAAAGAGGTGAGATTTGCTTGGATAGCGTTGTTAGGCAGGCGGGCACTGTCCAGCTTTAATACTTGAGCTGGCCCGCACATCATGGCCGTCCTACCGCCTCCATGTGCTGCCCGGCTTCTCCCTACCACCCGTGCATCCGAGACAAAGGAGGTGCTCGAACGGAGGCCGCTGCATCCCCGTCTCCGTTATCTCTACCAATCAGCCAACTGCCGAGCCAGACCAACGCAGTTAGTTGCATGGAGAGAAGACTCTCACTGCCTCGTCACCTAATGTCTTACCAGGAAGTCGACTCTTTCATTGGCAAGGTAAAGTCCCCGGTGACTCCGGAGTCAACCCCGAGACACACTTGTTGGTTGCTCGTGGTCTCCGTGCACGAATCGTATTCTCGTGTTGGATGGGCGGGGTCTGGATCCTAAACAGCCGGCGGGTTCTGCTCGCCCACCTGACTCTGACAATGTCGTCTGGCTCGGCCAAGCAGATGCCGATCATCCCTGGCCCGCGAGTTCTCCGGTCACCCAGGCTCCTGATACCCGCAGCACATGGTCATCGCCCGAATACCCGAGGGTGAGGAGGTGGCCAAGGCCGAGACCAAGCGTAGAACGAGCTCCGTCTCGCCTCGCTTCGCCCCGCAGCCTCCTCCTATGCAACATCACCCAGCCTCCATCCTGCAGAACCCGAAAAGCCATTGCGTTACCCATCTATGCGTTCGTATATGCACCACGCTCCTTCCGTTTCATACCGCTCAGCTCTTGCCTCACCCATGGCGAATCAGAGGGACGAAGGGGCTCAGCAATAGGGGCCGCCGGCCATGGAAGAGGCGTCTCCGGAACGATGCCAGTTCACAGCCCCTGTACTGGTGAATCATGCCTGGTCATGCAATGTGTTCTCGCCGCTCGCGATAGGTCGGTCACTGGTCCATTGCGAAGCAAGGGGGAAAGAGGGGCCATGCTTCAGCCCGCGGGAGCCAGCCATCCCTGCCCCATCCAGTGAACGTCGACAGAGCATCGCCCTCAGTCTGCCTTGCGCACAGACGCAGTCAACCTTTGCGGCATTTTCGCGAGTGGTCGCTCTCCGTGGGAGGCCTCACGAGGACCAACAACCTAGTTGGAAGAATGGAGCGCAACGAGAGGCTACCATCTCGTCAGACCATCCGTCTCAGGAGGATGGCTTCAACAGCGGCTTTAGGTATTAGTCAGTACACAGCGGAAGGCCATGAGCGGGAAGGGAAGGTTGATACGGGCGTAAAAGTTTTCCAGGCGGGGAAGGAAGAAGTTCTTGGAAAGCATTCATACGATGCAACCGGTCGTCTTGAATCGGTGGGAAAAGAAAAATGCGGCCGACGCCGTTGCCAAGTTGCTCTGGAGCGATGATGGCGGTTCCATGCGATTGAGTGGATGACGCGGCCAGCTTAGAGAAATGAAACTCAGGTTAGGGCGGAAATGAGGAGCAATGGAAGGGGGCAGAAGTCGAGAGTACAAAGTTCACGAGGATGGATGGACGTTGGGTAGCAGGGGGAACGTTTATATAAGAGTGTGTCACGTGACACTGTGCGGGTGGCGGGCGGCGAGGGCGCCTTGCCCAAATGGGCGTGCCGCCATTTCCGGAGTTTCAAGGGAGAACGCCCACAGAATGGCTCTATGACCAGCTACAAGGAAAAAAACAGTACTGGTATAGAGATCTTCGCGATGACAACAACCACATCCTTTGCCTATTCATTGAGCCTCTTTCTGGAGTCAAGAATCTCAAATTCTATCCTGATGTGATTCTCTGTGATAGCACCTAGGAGACTGCGAGGCTACGAGCACCTACTCGACAGATCAAGGACTAGCTCTCCCAGTGACGACGCAGTTTCTATCGCAGATATCTGTGAAGGCAGGCAAAGCAACCGACAACAGGAGAAGTTGGGGACGGCTGTTGAGTCCCACTGCCTTGATAATATTTCCCTCGGGGCATCAAAGCGGAGATAGCTCCAGAGGTTGCCTTGTATGGTAATTCAACCGTCAAGTGAGCAAAGCAGGAGTAAACGAAAGAATCGGTCCTGAAGAGAAAGTGCCGCGAACTTTAGGCTCTGGACTCTGTATGTACAGTACTACGCATTCTAAAGGTGTGTAATGAAGAGCCGCGTGCGGGAGTGGGCATCCTTGTTTTGTCTTCTGGGTCGTTCTTTTCGCGCTCATGCGGGGGTGGTCATTTTAGGGGCCATTAAAAGGCAGCCTCAACATGTGATTGGCCGACTAAAATAGAAGTACAGGTCCCCTATATAGGATGATAGGGAGTCATGTTTCCCCACCACCCAAGAAGCGCCCTCTTCTCAATCAGGCTACCTAACAGAAAACGAAAGACGGCGTGGTGTCGCTGCGAATTTGTCTTTTCCAAACTCAATGCTCGTCTAGCTTACATACGGTAGAGCATTGTTGGCGGGAGGAAATCGTTAGACCTCACTACTCGCGTGCATCACATGTCGGTACTTTTTTCGCAGTGGTTGTGTGTTGGCCAAGGCCGCAGTCTCCATAGAAACAGAACACTTGATTGGCTGGGATACGTGATCCTGGTGTGACTGTTGGTGGAGCACATCCTCCCGATGAGAGGAGAGACAACAACGCCACACCTAAATGAAGCATCATTGGCTCCTTCGAGTGACAAAGGGTGGGGGGCCGCGGTATTAAATCCGACCGCCCCTTGTCAGACAATTGGCTCCACAGGGATCATTGATGGTGCCAGTCAATTGATGAGAATTATCTAAGGAGCAAGAACTCAATGACAGGACGCACTGAGTCGTGCAGCTCTTTATACACAAATGAAAGCATTGCCTGTTTAGGCAGTAGCGGCTGCCTGATAGGCAGCTGCTGTAGTGGGGTAGGGCTGATATGCGACACCCCTCCATCCTTGAGGGACAAAACCCAGGGCAATCTCCTCCAACCTCAACACCCACTGAGCGACGAAGGACCTCAGCGCGCACCTGAAGCTGTTTCATGCTTGGCGAAATGGCCACACCCGGTGCAGACCCTGTCATACACGTTGATGTACATCCTCTTCTCCACGACTCTGTACGATACGAACATGAGCTGACCCTCAATCGAGGTTGACGACGATCGAGACTCAGCAGTTGGAGATGTATGTATGCATGACATCTTGCCTACCCTGACGTGCTGTGAAAGAACACAATCGCTGATACAAACCAACGACATAGGACAATGCGTCATCAACTGCTAGCGTGGCCAGCTCCATTCTCAATTATCGGTTCGAAAACGGGAGAACATACCACGCATACAAGGACGGAAGTAGGTTGCTATGCGTTTGTCCCTTATGAGATTTCTGGCACTCACAGCCTTTACCTGCTGTAGAATACTATATGCCCAATGACGAAACAGAGAACAACAGACTAGGTAATATAGAACGCTCCTCCACTGTCCAAAATTCTTACACTTGATCTTTTCAGACTTGCAGCACAATCTGTTCCTCCTGACTTTTGACAACAAGCTTGGTCTCTCCCCGCCGAACCTTCCCGAATTCAAGACCGGCCGGGTTCTCGACCTGGGTACCGGTACAGGCATTTGGGCGATCGACTTTGCTGACGAACATCCCGAGACTGAGGTGAGAGGAAGTATCTCAGAGCAAAGAGCGACTAAGGCTAACAATCTGCGTAGGTGATAGGGGTCGATCTGTCTCCTACCCAACCGGAATTGTATGAGATGAGTTCCCACATGAAAGACGGATGACGACTCAAACTCGAGCAGCGTGCCCCCGAATCTAAAGTTCGAGATCGACGACATCGACGAGGACTGGACTTATTCTCAGCCTTTTGACTATATTCACAGCAGAATGATGAACGTCTCAGTCAAGAACTGGCCAGAGTATTTACGTAAGATTTTTGAGTGAGTTGTTTTATGGTCTGGTGAATAAGTTGGCAACTCCTGATTTGACTAGAAATCTTACGCCGGGTGGCTACGCTGAGCTCCAGGACGTCGATATATTTATGCAATCAGATGACAACACTCTTACCAAAGATCATGCTCTTCGGAAATGGTGTGTTCTTCTAGCCAAAGCTGCCCAAGAGCACGGAACTCCTTTCATAGAGACCGATCGACTCAAACACCTTATGGCCGAGGTTGGATTCGTTGATGTCAAGGAGACGCCATTTAAATGGCCGACAAATCGCTGGCCCAAGGAGAAAAGATTTAAGGAGCTTGGAGAGTGGAGCAACGTGAACACAGACGACCTTCTTGAGGGGCTTTCAATGGCTTTGTTTACAAGCTGCCTTGGCTGGACTCCTGAGGAGGTTAGCGTTTTCCTGGTTGACGTCAGGAAGGATTTGAACAATCCGAAAATCCATGCCTACTGGTCAATGTATTCTCCGCCACCCCGCTTTTGTTCTCAATGTGCTGATACTCTGTTAGCCGTTCAGTTTACGGGAGGAAGCCTGAAGTTTAGGAATTGCGGGTGGATAGATTTCTCTGGCGATATACACGGCTGCAGCTCGTATATGCAGCCGCTTGGTATACGCATGCGGTACTGGGGCCTCGTAACCCCATACGAAAGCGAGCAGACAGTAGACAACCGACCTTCCCAAAAAGTCTCGCGTCGCTCTCTTCCTCAACGTCGACCAAACATAGCTGGTGACATATCCATCATGTGCGAGTGCATGCCTCCTGCTCTGCCCTGCTCCATTGCGACCATCATTTGGCTCATTGCCGTCCCATTTGTCCCCCCGGGAGCTTGACCGTACACTGCCTCAGCAAACATGCGAAGCTGCATCAGGAATTGAGAGTCGCCGTAGTTCCCAATGATGTCGCTCTTATGCACAGCGCTTCACAGGTCGTACCAGTGCGACGCAGCCATACCAAGTAGCTCGCAATCCCTCTTCTTCTTGGCATCCCACCGACTCCGCTAACGGACCTACAATCGCTAACCATGCATTGACTCCCAATTCAGACAACACGCCTAGTGTCATCTATCACCGTACAGGAACTAGGAGGCCTCCAGCGCTTAAATCCGGCCCGTGCCGTAGGCGGCTGTGGAGTAGAACGGCTCCGGGCAGCCTGATCAGCCATTTCCCGGCACTGACAGGGCGGACTTGAACTGGGTTAGGCCGGCGGCTACGATCACAACTTATGCGCAGATAATTAGGCGATTGGGTGGGGGCTCAGGGCCGGAGAGCGGCCAAAGCAGGTGACAGGAATAAAAGGCGGCAAAACTGTTGCCGCGCGCCTAGGCCTCATTAGTGCAGGGGCCATACCGGTACTGCCCAAGCTGCCGCTGGAGCCATTCCGAGTCCCGCTCCAGGTGCCCGAGGAGGTGGTCGTCAGCCGCCACAAACATGGACGCGATGTTGACCAAAAGCTTCCCGAATTGGACGCCATTGCCGCCCTGTGCCAATGAAGAGAAGCGAGCCTCGGCTCCAAATATGGTTCATATCATGTGCGGCCCGCAGCGCTAGGATGGCGATTTTCCGGCCCGCGTTTAGCACGCCAGCTTTATTTTAATGTCGCCGTGGATGCAAAAAGGGGAACCAACGTTCACGGGAGCAGCGGCGCTGGACTAATTAGCCCAAACGTGAGCTCTACGGTGCTCATAACTCTACCGCGCACACGGGCTCTGGCCGATCCTCCTGCGGCCAACAAAAGCACGGCCTGGTTCCATCGTACCTGCTCCTCACGGGGACCTCCTGAGGGTACCTGGCCAGGAGGACCGCGTCGCTGGGCGAAAGAGATTCTCTTGCAGCGGCCACGACGGCGACTTGGCATGCCCATGCAGCGGGACTGGCTCTTGAGGCCAGGCCAGAACTGCCCTCCGTGTTTGGGGGCAATGACTGACACCGCCTCATTTCCACGCGATAGACGAGAATTGGACGACAGGCAACCGCCTCCATTTCGGGGACAACGCACCGCTTTCGCAGAACTTGCTATCAGCGCAGCCCCATAGGTTGCCGTCCCACCTTGGCCGCAGAACATTGCAGTTCCGCAAATAGTCGTGGCTCCTTCCAGCCACTAGCACCATGCACCTTCGGGTGGTCTGACACACGGGCACTTTCAGCCGCACGACGGTCGACGCGGGGTCGGCCAGCTTCTCGACATCATCATCTCCCCTTGTGTTCGCCGTTGCCGGCGATCTCGACAGCTCCCAAGCGAGTTTCCCGACGCCTTAACAGTTCCCTTTCGAAACTCTCGCGTCCTGAAATCATGGCGGGCAAGTGGCTGAAGGACAAGCTCTCCAAACTGAAAAGGAAGAAAAAGGGCGGCCAGAGCGGCACGGCCGCACCCACCACGCAGGTCCGGAGCGTCGCGGACACTCCTGATTCACCTGGAGGCAAGCCGCAGCCGACCCAAACCACGCAAGTTGCGACTCCCGAGCCCGAGCCCCAACAAGCCGCGCCTTCTACAGCTCGCCCGGCCTCGCCTGTTCGGCAGCCTCCACCGGCGCAACCCTCGCCTCCCTCTCCTGCCCCGGCTGCCTCCCTTCCCGAAGCATCCTCCGATACGCGGGGACAGCCAATCGTTTCCGACACGCCGCTGACGAGCAACGACACCGATCCATGGACTCGGGCTTACGAGATATTTCGGGGGCGAGAACCCGAGCTGATGGCAGACTACCAGAAGCATCTAGCCTCCCTGCAAGACGACGCTGCAGCCGGCGGAGATCTCTCAACCCCGCGGTCCGTCGAATCCATGATCAATAAGCTGTTGGAAGATCGAGAGAAAAGGCAGTGGCGAGTCTCGCTTCTCGGCAAGGATGTAAAGATCCGAGAACAAGTCGAGAGGCTTGCAAAGTTCCTCCTCTGGTCCGACCCGATCGTCAAGACTGCTGTGAGCACTCAGCCATACGCAGCGCTGGCATGGTCCGGTGTTTTGTTGCTTCTCCCCGTAGGTATATGGTCCTCCACGCTCCCATGCGCATGCTAACCCGGGTAGCTTCTCACGAGCGGCACCACGCAAAACGAGGCCATGCTGAAAGGCTTCAACTCGATCGGCGACGTCCAAGTCTACTGGAAATTCTGCGAGAAGACCTACCTCGAATCCTCACACCGAGAAAAGTACCAAGACCTCGTAGAACCCTTAGCCCAGCTCTATTCCCACATCATCGAATATCAGGCCCTCGTCATATGTCATCTCTCTAAAGCCCAACTCTCCCGCGCGTGGAAAGACGTGGCTGGTTACGACTGGGCTGGGAGGGCACGCGATATTGATGACTTGAGCAAGCGGCGCAGCGACTGCATCCCTCCACTCCAAGAGGAGGAAATCAGGGAACGCTGGAACCGCCAGCTGCAAGAGATGCAAGAATCGCGAACCATCCTCGACGAAATTCGCCGGATCCTCAAGGAGGGCGGCATGCAGACCCAGAAAATCTACGAGGACCAGAAGGAAAGAGATCTCCTTCGGGATCTCGCGTCCGACTATGAAGGCAACAAAAACTTCAACCCACAGAGGGTGCCAGGCACGTGCCAGTGGTTCTTCAACGACGACAGGTTCCGCAAATGGCGAGACAGCAACACGTCCAGCCTCCTCTGGGTCTCTGCCGGTCCTGGTTGTGGGAAGTCGGTCCTGTCGCGAGCTCTGATCGATGAGCGACTATCCACGAATGTTGCGACCTCGACCGTCTGTTACTTCTTCTTCAAAGACGGAGACGAACGCCGCATGCACAGCGCCGATGCCCTATGTGCAATTCTCCACCAGCTTTTCGCTCAGGACCCTAGCGGCAGCCTAATCGGAAATGCGCTGCCCAGTCACAAGAAATTTGAGAAAGCTCTTGCGCAGAACTTCTCCGGGCTGTGGCGAATCCTGTTAGAGTGTGCCGGATCATCTGACGTCGGAGAAATCGTTTGCATCCTCGACGCTCTGGATGAATGCGAGTGGCGCAGCAGGGAGGAATTAATCAAACAACTTAAGGACTTCTATTGTCCGAGCGAGGGACTATCGAGTCCTTCCTCGAAGCTCAAGTTTCTCGTCACCAGCCGTCCATACGATCATCTAGAGGCCCTTTTCAGGGCATTCTCGACAACAGAGTATCTACGTCTTGATGGCGACGAAAAGTCTGCCGACATCGGTCGCGAGATCAATCTAGTCATCGATGCGCGTGTGAATGAAATCACAGGCAATCTTGACCCTGACGATCGACGCAAAATTTCTGAATGCCTTAAGAGCAAAAATAGCCGCACGTACCTCTGGCTTTATCTCGTATTCGACACAGTTAAGGAGAAACTGAGTCGATACTCGAAGCTGTCAAGCATAGAAACACTCTTGTCCGATATTCCGTCCAAGCTGCACGACGCATACGAAAAGATCTTGAGCAGAAACCAGGATGAAGCAGAAACCGAGATTCTTCTTCAACTTATCCTCGCTGCGGCACGGCCTTTAACTCTCGACGAGGCGAACGTTGCGTTGACATTAGCTTTGCAAGCACGTTTTGCATCACACGCGGAACTTGAGTCCGGACTGTGGACAAGAGACAACTTCCGAAGTGTCGTCACGAATCTTTGCGGCCTCTTCATCAGCGTCTATGACTCAAAGTTGTCATTCATTCATCAGACAGCGAGAGAATTTCTCATTCATAAGAAACGACAAGGTACATGGCAGGGGCGCTTGAACATGTCAGAATCGCACACTGCGATATCACGATCATGTCTCGATTACTTGATGCTGCCCGATATCGACATACCAGCTGGAGACGACTGTCCCGAGGATAAACAACCCCCATTCCTCTCCTACGCCGCTACCCACTGGCCTTTGCACTATATCTCTCAGGAAGCTGCCGCTGCTGACCGGTCCCGGAAAGATGCGCGTATGCTCTGTAATACAGCCGGGCACCAAGCGAGCATTTGGGCGCCTACCTACCTCAGCCAGAGGTATCTGCGATGGGGAGATTGGACGGACCTGACTTTGGCGAGCTTCCTTAGTCTAAAACTGGTCGTCGAAGATATCTTGCTCAAGGAAAAGACAGACGTTAACACTAAAGGCGGAAGGTACGGCACGGCGCTCCAGGCGGCATCGGAACGAGGCCACAAGGAGGTTGTCGAGATGCTACTAGACAAGGGCGCCGACGTTAACATTGAAGGCGGAGCGTACGGCACGGCGCTCCAGGCGGCATCGGCACGAGGCCACAAGGAGATTGTCGAGATGCTACTAGACAAGGGCGCCGACGTTAACATTGAAGGCGGAGACTACGGCACGGCGCTCCAGGCGGCATCGGCACGAGGCCACAAGGAGATTGTCGAGATGCTACTAGACAAGGGTGCTGACGTTAACATTGAAGGCGGAGACTACGGCATGGCGCTCCAGGCGGCATCGGCAGAAGGCCACAAGGAGGTTGTCGAGATGCTACTAGACAAGGGCGCCGACGTTAACATTGAAGGCGGAGACTATGGCACGGCGCTCCAGGCGGCATCGGCACGAGGCCACAAGGAGGTTGTCGAGATGCTACTAGACAAGGGCGCCGACGTTAACATTGAAGGCGGAAGGTACGGCATGGCGCTCCAGGCGGCATCGGCACAAGGCGACAAGGAGGTTGTCGAGATGCTACTAGACAAGGGCGCCGACGTTAACATTGAAGGCGGAGACTATGGCACGGCGCTCCAGGCGGCATCGGCACGAGGCCACAAGGAGATTGTCGAGATGCTACTAGATAAGGGTGCTGACGTTAACATTGAAGGCGGAGACTACGGCATGGCGCTCCAGGCGGCATCGGCAGAAGGCCACAAGGAGGTTGTCGAGATGCTACTAGACAAGGGCGCCGACGTTAACATTGAAGGCGGAGACTATGGCACGGCGCTCCAGGCGGCATCGGCACGAGGCCACAAGGAGGTTGTCGAGATGCTACTAGACAAGGGCGCCGACGTTAACATTGAAGGCGGAGACTACGGCACGGCGCTCCAGGCGGCATCGGCACGAGGCCACAAGGAGATTGTCGAGATGCTACTAGACAAGGGTGCTGACGTTAACATTGAAGGCGGAGCGTACGGCACGGCGCTCCAGGCGGCATCGGCACGAGGCCACAAGGAGATTGTCGAGATGCTACTAGACAAGGGCGCCGACGTTAACATTGAAGGCGGAGACTACGGCACGGCGCTCCAGGCGGCATCGGCACGAGGCCACAAGGAGATTGTCGAGATGCTACTAGACAAGGGTGCTGACGTTAACATTGAAGGCGGAGACTACGGCATGGCGCTCCAGGCGGCATCGGCAGAAGGCCATAAGGAGGTTGTCGAGATGCTACTAGACAAGGGCGCCGATGCTGGTTTGGACTAGCTCCTCTAGCTTACAACTGGGAATCGAGTCCCAAGCTCCGGTTGAGATTAATCAAGTCTATGATCCGGTGGATTACGTCGAATGAACACAATATCCTATGGCTTCCTCCCGGCCTCCGCCCTTACAGCCTCGACCATATCATATTCGTCATCGTCTTCGGCGTCATCAACGGCCGCAATAATTGTACTCGGTTGTGCCTCGGGGAGGGTTGTAGTAATTGAGTTTTCGGAGCCACCCTCTCCATAATAGCTCGGGAAGCAGCATACATAAGCGCTTCGTCGCCCTTTCGTTCTCTTTCTCTCTCTTTTATAACTATGTTAATAGAAGGTCGTAGGAGTCGCTGTGAATTTATGTCCTGGACCGCGATGCCCCCTAGGTGGCTCATTTTCTAGCCGTGTCTTCGTGATGTCCGCTGCGAATTATTTCTATCCTAGTTTCGGACGTCCTGACACAGATGGGGTGCTTCTAGCGTGTTGGAGGCGAGGACTGTAAGCCTTGTGACCTTGATAGAAAGCCGTCTTTGATCATGATGTGTCAGTCGGTAATTTGGCTAGTACCCGTGACGGGAGGAATCAACCTTGCAGGATAGCGCATTTTGTAGGTATGCCCAGGAGTCATGGATATATTCCGTCCATGTTGGCAATGCTGCCCCATGTTACGAAACCATTGTGGCCGTGTTGGATGCTGGATGCTGGAGCCGACCCGAATATTGGCGAGAACGGCGAAACAGCGATATCGGTAGCCGTGAAACACGGCCACTAAACACGTTGTATCTCACTTATCGTGCCCTTCAAGACAAATGGAATAAGGAATTTGAGAAGCAGCAGCGTAGCCAGGAAGAACTATTCCGCCGGCTACGAAAAGAGGCTATTCAGGACCAAAAGGATGCCTCTTCTAGCTCAATGCCTCGTGGCCGGAACGCCCCAGAAAAAAGGGAAGCCGCTATGGAAGAGATAAAACAACGGGCCTTAGCCAAAAAGAACTAGGACTTCTGGGGGAGCATAACAGGAAGCGGGTAGAGGCGAGCCAGGAAAACACATCTTGAAGAACTAGATGTCTTGACTAGAAGTTATGCAACCAAGACCAACTCTGCCCTATTTGTCCGCACCTCAGAGATGGGTGTGGTATGTTGGATTCTACCATTACGTTATTCCTTTGTCATATAACTCATATGGTTGGGCCGGATGATCGAAATTATTCCATGACAACTGCTGTGGGGTAAACCCGCGTGGTCGCAAGACTGCGAGGAAAAGGGCGGGGAACAAAGCTGGTGTGACGGTCTGGTCTATCCTGAGGTATAGGGTAGGGCGATTGTTCAAGGGGGCTTTGAACTGATAGGATCAGTTGTTTTGTTACCATTAAGTTTTCGGTCATTAGCTGCAAAATCACAAAACACGTAACCAAGATAGTAAAAGTCCAACAAATGTATAAATTATAATACTGCCAACAATGTGCTAAGGCTCCTCTCGGCCCTTCAACTTCGTACAGTAATGCACTTGAAGAGAACCACATGATCGTCGACCCGGAAATCTCGCGTTGAACCGCCGATAAATCTCTGACCAGGTGAGCTGTTGAGATGACTGGCCGTCTTCGCCCTCCTTCAATTTAAGGAGGAAACTATCTTCTTCCGGTGTGAACTTGGCTTTTGCACCTTCGCTGCGATTTACTCGGCCGGTCGAGCCTGCAAATGTTCGGCGGCGCTTGTCATGAATAGCATCGTCCGCGTTGTCATGCTTCGAACACATGTCCCAGTCGAACTGTAACTGAAAGGTGGCTACACCATGGAGAACAACCCGCTTCAGTATGACGTTGTCAAGTTGCCATTCCTGAAATGTCGTAAAATCATGCCCAGTATCTGAATCGTCTGATGTGGTGTATGACGAGGACGGGCTGAGCGTGCGAGGTGCTGGCGTCCGATCACTTAGTACCGATCGTGTAGTGTTCGTAGGGCGTTGGCGAGTGGTATGCCCATAGCGACGGCGCTTGATGCTAGCCAAGGGCTCATGGGAACGACGTCGTTTGCGTCGACGCTGTCCATAAGCCTCACCCTCATCCTCGTCGCCATCATGATGCCGCTCGCTGTCCTCTGTGCTCTGAGCAGGACGATATTTGGCATTGTCGAGCAAGGCCTCAATAGGAACGCTCCCACTGCATCGCCTTGACCTGTCGGCCCCGTCGAGCTCTGGAGACTGTTGACCTCTTTCGTTGTTGTTGTCCTCGTTGTCGCCGTCGCTGTCGTCGCTCTCATAGTAATCACCATGGAGGATATATGAACCTCGGGCTCTTCGTCTAGGGGTCGGTGCACGGGAGCCTCCTAACCCGTAGAACAGGTTCAACATCGCCTCCACAACGGCCTCGGCCCCCAATCATGTCATCAACCGGTTGCTTCGACGAAGAGCAAACTTCAGGCTCCTGAGTGCTACTTGCGTGTTGGTTGAGATCCATGGCCATTGGCACAAGGCCGCTCTGACCCAAAGTGCCTTCCGCCTGAACCTGGTAGGGTTTTGCAGCGTCTCATCCTTTGAAAGTAAGGAAGGTGAGGGAGGCGTGGACGGTGCGGTTGAGCCTGACGAGAGAGACGCATCCGTTGGGTAGGGTGTGGCATACCCAAAGCCCAATTCAGTAGGGGTCGATTCAACAATGTCCCCCAATGATCAGCCTCCAGGGTGTCTCCATGCTCAGTGCTGTCACTATGCTCCTCCTGCGGGGAATGATTCTCAACCTCGGTTGCCGCGGGAGGCAGTTGAGCGAGGACGGACAGGGACTGAGGATCATTGTCGGACCCCACCTAAGACCAATGGCAACGGCGCATTGAGGGGGACTACATTTTTGGATGCAGTCGGCATTCCACCAGCCAATCATCAAGATCAACTTGTCGGCCCGGAATGGAGTCGGGAGTGGCCACCAGGGCGATGGTGGTTTGGGAGACATCTCACAGATACCCTGCTCTTTGTCTTTTTCCATGGCAATGGCAATCTCTATCAGTCCTTGTAAGCTTCTTATCTCGGATAGGGATTCTGGGAACTACCTTGACTATTACTGCCGCGTTTAGGCGTGTCATTCGAAGACTTCTGTCTTGACGCTGTCACCTGCTCTCTCGTCGCTGGGATAGGGGGGAATGGAATTGGAGATAGCTTTCGGGGTAGCGGTATGATTCGGTGTGTCGATGCTGTCCCTTGCGCTGTCACTGGTGGCAGAACGGATCACCTCGTCAATGATTTCCTCAATCGACGGGAACCGCGTAGGGATCGACATTGGTCAAGTCCTCCCCGCCTACAAAAGGCCAAGGATTCTCCGCGTCACATCGATAGACTGAGCAAAGGAGGCATCAGAAAGGACTGGCCGCAGCTCGGGATTCCTTGCACGAAGATTGGGCTTTCGTTTTGGCTTCGAAGGATTCCATTGCTTGATCTTCAAGGGATGGTTCATAATGGTGAGCGTAAAGCAAAGAGCTGTTTAGGAATGAGAAGTATGGATAGGAAGCATTGCAGGATCAAGAACGATCCAGGAGCGGAGATCTCCAGCTTTTATCGAGTCGCTCTCTCCTCTGCACCCACGAGGGCAGAGCCACCCTCCTTCGACGGGGAACGAGAGCGCCTCGATTGTCGAGCCAACAGGACTCACTAGCGACCCCCAAAACAAGGGTTTGATTCAGCTGGACTTGGGAGAGAAGGGTCGGACCGACTCGATGCGCACGGAAATGGATAGAAACGTCGGTGATGTGGCTCTGTTGGTGGTGAGCTCAGGCGTGATTCGTCTGATGAGCCCCCTTTTCGCCGGCCGGCTCGCGAGCTGACGGTTGAACTACCTTTCGGGCAAGGCAGTTGGTTTGACCAGAGCAGAGATGAACGACCTGGCAGGATCACATCCTTCTCCTTCTCCTCATCCTGCAACACGGCTTGCAGACTTTGATCAGCTGGCTACCTCTCGTCGTCTCCATTGGATGGCATCGCCCGGAAGCGATTCTATCCGGGCGCTCGAGCATCGTAATCGAAGACGAACGCGTCATCCCCGAGCATGCCTGGCAATCCCTCGGCAAGAATGACACCATCACTCCCCTCGCTGTTGCAGTTGAGTCATAACGCATCTTGCCGCGGAAATCCTCTCCATCCCCCTTATGCGGCCAGCACACCCTCATGTTCCATTCGGGCAGTTCAGCCAGCTCTAGATCCGTCTCATGATCGCGGCCAAGGCAGACTTGACAAGGTCCAGGGGCAGTCGAGCCTATCGCTTGCAGTGGAGGCTATCAGGAGTGCCACAGAAGTCCGACGGCTTGCATGAATTGACGAGAGCGCACTGCCACTTGGTGATGATCGGTCATCCCCCGAGGCTATGACACCCCCCGTCGCCTT
Organism: Ilyonectria robusta; assembly: GCF_021365365.1. Taxonomy (NCBI): domain Eukaryota; kingdom Fungi; phylum Ascomycota; class Sordariomycetes; order Hypocreales; family Nectriaceae; genus Ilyonectria; species Ilyonectria robusta. The sequence goes on from NW_025764494.1 coordinate 104,788, forward strand.
GTCACAGCACTGGCGCTATCGTCTCAACACGTCCACCTTCCTTCTCGGGAAATGAGATGAGGCAACCGACGACCAACAACCGGCTGGCTCCCCGTTGGACACGAGGAAGCCTCCGTGTGACCGGAACGGGTGCGCCGGGCATGGATTGTTGTGGACCAAGGTTCACTCAACGTGAGACCGGCGTACCAAGCCCTGTCGCTGCCACCAGTAGTCGTTGGTCTGCTTCCTCAGCAAGCCGCATCACTCCTCAAGCCCGCCAGCCCCTCTCATCTCCTCCCCCATGGCATTGAAGCGGCAATCTCGAGAAGCTTCGACGATCATTCGTCGCCCCGTCCAAGAGGAAACCCAATACCACCTTGTCAGCCAGGTTGCCTAGCCTAGACCACGGTAGACCAGACGCCCGCGCTCGGTCATCCCGACCATAAGCCAGGGGTTGCAGACAAACGGCTGGCGGATGATGGGGCCAACGCATGAAGTCGACGACAAATACAGCCGTGCTCGGTTCGTCTGATTGTCGAATTGCCGTTTTCAGTAATTTGGTAAAAGCTAAAGGGGGCCGACCGCCAAGGGGTAGGATGATGTGGGATGATGTGGATGGAGTGCCGGGGTACTGGTCAATTGTGCTTGCATCATGGCGATGAGTGATAGGCCATACCGTCAATGAAGATCGATACCGCGAAGATGTCGAAGAAAGGAAGAAATGTAGGCGACAAAGATGTCTTGCCTGGCGAAGGACTGACGAAGAAGAATGACCTGTGCGGTGCAAGTTGAGGTGGTGTCGCTGAACCAAAGGTCTGTAATGTTGAAGGAGAAAAAGTGAGAGGAAGAGACGACAAAGGTACATAGGGATGCGGGGCCGGGGACTGGCCGCTTTATAGGCGGCGCAAAAGCAGCGAGTGATTGTGGGACCGAAGATTTCCCGGTTTGGCAACCGCCGAAATGGTGGGCTGAGACCACCATTTCCGGAGGCAGGCAAGCCGTCACATATAATACTTATTATATATAATAAGCTTAAAAAACTAAAGGAAATTAATAAGTAAGTTTAAGTAGTAAATTTAAAAAGTAAAATTATAAAGTTTTCTAACTAGCTCTTTTTATTTTTATTAAAGTTTAATAAATATATAAATATATATAACTTCTATTAGCTAGAATATAAGCTTAAATATAAGCTTAAATATTCTAGATAAAATCTTATAATATAATATTAAAATACAATATTAATAACACTATTTATACTGTATAACTAATCTATCCAAATTGGCTTATTAATCTATTTAAGCTTAGAAATTAAGTAGTTTAATTTATAAGCTAAGCTTTTAATTCCTCCATAATTTAAAATCAATATTACTCGGCAATTAGAGAACCTAAAAAGAAATATCCAGTACCATCTTAAAGCTGAATTTCTGGGCTTTCTAATAGTATTATTTTTATCCTAATACCTATATATCTACTAGCTGTATTTATCTATAAAAGAAAAGCTTCCCCTAGGAAATATTTCTTCTGTTTTTATCTATATACACTATTAATATATACTATATTATACTATCTTATACACTATTATCCCTTATTCTTATCTTATTTCTTATCTTTATATTCTTTATAAGAATATCTCTTTATTTATAATTAATTTTATTCTTCTACTATATTATAACTTCTAATAACTTTTGTATCTTATAAATCTTTATATTAAGAGTTTTATTCTCTTAGATATTATTTTTAAAAGTCTTAGAATTATAGTTAAAAAGAAGTACCTTAATAATAAGATTAAGAATATAGCTAAAGTAATATAATTATTAAGTTTTACTCTTAAAACTAAATATCTTTTTAATTTCTTCTATTACTATATTATTATTACTAGTATTATTAAGTATAAAATATCCTATTTTATAAGTTATATTATAGCTTTAAAAAACCTTAACTATATAAGCAGTAATATTATTTCTAAAATAGTAATTAATAAGCTTAAAAAGGCTAAGTATAAGTTTTTCTAGCTAGCTAATAATATTAAAAAAATAGTAATAGATTTTATATAAAGTATAGTAATTATTAGACCTCTAACTATTAAATATAATATAAAGTAACTCCTGTTAGAGGTTATTAAGCAGTAAAATAAAATAATATTATAATAAGAGGAATATTCTAATAAAGGATATAAAATTAAGGGGTATATATAGATAGAAAGTAGATAGTATAAGATAGTATAAGATAGTGTATTATAGTGTATAGTAGTATATAATACTTAGAATCTTAAGTCTTAAATAGCTTAAAGGTCTCAGGCTTTTTATAGACGATTTCTCAAAATCTAGCTATTGCAGCTAGATAATAGATATACTATTAAATAGCCTGAAAAATCAGCTTTTAGATGGTATTGGAATTGTCCCTTATTATATTCTAAATCCCGAGATATCCAGCTTTGAAATTAAGTTGATTTTAAAGTAAATTAATTTCAAAGCAATTTTTAATTTCCAATCATCGGGCTAATATTAGTCCGACTAAAACAGTATAAATAGTGTTAATAACACTATTTTTTATATTATAAGAGGATATTTTTTCCTAATTTTAATAACTCTTTTTTTAGCTTTAAAGCTATTATAATAATAAAGTTATAATATATTATATAAAATTAAATATCTATTTATATATTTAAAGAGTATTAATAACCCTAAAGCTATTATTAATATTAACTTAATCTTAATCTTATTTTTCTTATATACCTAAAAAATATTTTTATAGATAACATACTTAATAAGCAAGTATCTCAGACAAGTAAGTATCTTAAAAATCCCTCAACCTTTATCATTACCATTTAATCAATTAATTCCCAACCACCCAGTATATCACAGTCTAATTATGAAGCTAGAATGCTTCTTGCTCTTCATGCCCTTCAAAATAACCCGAGTTTAAGTCTTCGGGGCGCTGCAAGCATATATACAGTCTCCTGGAAGACCCTTGGCCGCCGGCAGAAGGGCATCCAATCTCGACGCGATACTATCCAGAAATCACGTCGGCTATCTGATCTAGAGGAATAGATCCTTATTTACTTTATTCTCGACCTAGATTCGCGAGGATTTCCCCCCCGGCTACGTGGTGTTAAAGATATGGCTGATCAATTGCTTGCCGACCGCGATGCGCCACCAGTTGGCACGCGTTGGGCTTATAACTTCATCAAGCGGCACCCAGACCTTAAGACGCATTTCTTTCGTAAATACAACTACCAGAGAGCCAAATGTAAAGACCCAACCATTATCCGCAATTGGTTTCGGCTTGTGGCGAATACAATCGCGAAGTACAGTATTCAATTAAATGATATCTATAACTTTGATAAGACTGGCTTTCTTATAAGTATAATTGCAAACGGAATGGTTATTATAGGTGTAGAAAGGCATTCAAAGTTAAAATCAGTATAGCCTGGAAACTGGGAATGGATTACAGTCATTCAAGCAATCAATGCGGAAGGCTAGGCAATCCAGCCATTTATCATCGGTGCAGGCCAATATCACCTCGCCAACTGGTACCGAGAAAGCAACCTCCCGGGCGATTGGGCTATTGCGACGACCCAAAATAGCTAGACCAATAACGAGACCAGTCTCGAGTAGCTCAAGCACTTTAACCGGTGTACAACCAATCGATCAATCAATTCCTATCGTCTCTTAATCCTTGATGGCCACGAAAGTCACCACTTTATCGAATTTGAGAGATATTGCGAGGAAAAGAAGATCATCCGGCTTTGTATGCCACCTCATTCCTCTCATCTACTCCAGCCCCTTGACGTCGGGTGCTTTAGCGTGCTGAAAAAGGCTTATGGTCGAGAAATAGAGCATCTAATTAGATGTTCTATAACCCACGTTTCAAAGACCGAGTTCTTTCCGGCCTTCCACGCTACACACAAGGCTACTATGACGGAAAGAAATATCAGGGGGGCTTTTAAAGGAGCTGGCCTTGTTCCTCTTGACCCAGAAACTGTAATCTCAAAGCTTGATATTCAGCTACGGACGCCAACGCCAGTTGAGGAGGCAGCTGAGCCGTCGACCCCTTGGGCTTCAAGGACCCCAAAGACCGTAATTGAGGCCGGATCTCAGTCTGAATACCTTAAAAGGCAGATTAGAAGGCATTAAAGCAGCTCTCCAGAGTCAATTTTAAAGGCTCTACAGTCTCTTGCGAAGGGGACAAAGGCAGTTATGCATCGGGTTGCCTTATTAACCGCTGAGAATAAAGACCTTCGAGAGGCGAATGAGATACTAAGCCGGCGCCGGAGGGCAAAAAGGACTAGACTACAGAGAAGAGGGGTTATGACGGTAGAAGAAGGAAGGCAAGCAATTGATCAAATGGATGTGGATGCGCAGGTAGTGGCCGAATCGTCGAGGAGTGGTGGTCGAGGAAGGTCGGTCGGACTAGGTGTTCGGCGCTATGGTGTATGCGGCAAGCCCGGCCATAATACAAGGATCTGTCAGGTAGTGATTGAGATATCTGGGGAAGAGTATAGTAAGTAGTTTTAATTGATTAAATGGTTTGTGGTGTTTTTATTACGATTTCTATCTTAAGAGTTGGGATTTTTAAGACACTTGCTTGTCTAAGACACTTGCTTATTAAGTATGTTAATATTATAGATAATATATACTTTAGTTATTTTTATAAGTAAGTTAAGATATTTAAAAATAGTATAAAAATATAAATCTTTATTTTATTTAAAAAAAAGTTACTATTAATTATTTATAAGATAATTAAATACTAAAAAATTAGCTAATTAAAATAGCTAATAATCTAGTTTATAATTTACTGCTTTTATATATTATAAATATTTAACTTTATTATCTCAGTAATATTCCTCGATAGTATCTTCTTCTTTACTTTACTTTACTAGGCTGCTTCCGTCTTCTAGAAGAGTTCCAGACCTTATAGTTATTCTAGAAATAGATCTCCGCATTCGGCATACCGCTCAAGGCCGTCAAATAAGAATTTAGCCTGCAACTGTTAACACAGACCTTATAAATCTATCACCGCTTTATATCATCATCGCTCTTCTCGATATCGTAGCCGAATTGCCATATCCACGACGATATAGAAGCACAGCACTGGGATTGCATGTAGCCAGGGAAGTCTTTCCAAGGGAATAGATCCTACGAGTTCTTCTTATCCTCTTGGTCCGGCGGCTCGAGCACCATAGAGCTGATAATTGGGCTCTCAGCTATTCCACGCGGTATATAATGCAGTTGCAAGAATGCACTTGCATGCAGGCTGGCGATCAATTCCACCTCCACCTCAACTATTTCAATATTATTGAAGTGGAAGGCCCGTGCGTCAATTTAATCAATTCAATCTCGCCTCGAAATTGAAAGCCTCAATTCCATCGCGATAGCTTCAACGTTAACCACCGGTTGAGACGGGTGGCGGTCTAGGGTAGTATTAGCAGCGCTTGAGAGTCGCTTCCAACCCGCTTAGTTACTAGTACTTCCTAGACCCACACTACTTGCATATGCGGCAATGTATGCAGTACTTAAGGCGCTCGAACGTGTCTTGCCTTTCCGAGTCCCAAAACATTGCATCCACTTTCTGCGATTAAAATGGAAATTAACATACCTACCAAGCGCCGGCGAACTTCGGATAGCAACTTAACTAGTATGCCGTTTACGAACTTGGGTTCTTTGCCAGATGAATAGAAAATATTTCCATGGAATAAGTTCCTGACTTTTTTCGATTTCTGAGTGTTGTATTAGGAGCTGAGGCAAAAGGGAATGCGCACTCAAGCGGGGGCCAAAAAACATGGCACACCAAAACTTAGGTCTAGCTACCATCCGGTCATTTTCCCCTCTAGATCTATTACATCTTGCAGCCTCTTTGGCATTGTATCAATCCAGCGATTTATTGTCTCTATTGACAGTTCCTTCCAGCCTTCTTCTACTAGGTCTTTAAGGGTCTGCTCATCCCAATGTGGAAATCGGCGGACGTATTCCTTTGGAACCCGCCAGGCATTCTCAATAGGCGATAGATCCGGGCTTCTTGGGCAATTAAAGAAGTAATCTAGGCCGTATTTTTCCTTCCAAGCCCGTACGGCATTGTGTTGGCTCGGCCCGTGGCCACTAGCATTATCCTCTTCAAGAACAAAATGCCGGCCCTTGTCGAGCCATTTCTTAATATACGGCTCCAAGATCTCGTTGATATATACCGTCTGAGTCAACTTGCCGTTGCTATTCGTAGGGACCTCATACCAGACGAGCGGGCTCTTGAAATCGCGACCGATAGCAGCCCAGCAATGGAGGCGTTTCTCATCCTTGGATGCCGGCTGCTTGCGCTCTTACAGATTGTCCGGCTCAATCCGGGTTCCGGGCCTCCGTACGATATACGGTCTGCGCTCGTCGCCATAGCCAAAGTGGCTCTCATCGGAGAAATAGACATCTGACCAATCTTCTGGCTTTGGTCGCTCTTCCAGGGCAGCTATAGCCCATTTGTATCGACGGTCAGTATCAATTTTACTCTTGAAATTAACGTCTACCGCAAGTCGCTTGTACAGATCTCTTGAATGAGCAGCCCGTCGGATCGTACGTTCCGAGACGTCTGTCTCAATCCCGGCTTCCAAGGCAGCTGCTGGCCAAGGGAGGCGCTTGGCTTCAAATCCCTCCTCCTCATACATTTCTTCTAAGGAATCGAGGTCTGTCTCTGATAGCAGCCTCTTACGGCCGCGGGTTTCTGGAACATCAGGCTGATTGTGACGCGTACGATCAGTCGCAGTACTTAGGATCCGATAGCCGGATCGTCTTGGAATCTCAAAGTGATTGAAAAGATCGGTCTTCTGAAAGGGAATGCCTTTAGCTGTAAGGAACTCAAAGGCCCCTTTGAGCCGGGCTTTCTTGGGGGTCTCATGCTGTGTGCCGGTCATCTTGGATGGGTGTGTCGGAAGGAAATTTGGTGTGTGGCAGGGCAAATTTTTTTTGGTGTGCCATGTTTTTTGGCCCCCGCTTGGCACTCTAATAGTGCGGTCACTAATAATGGCTTATGGCCTGAATGTGACACTGAGCGAGCTGCCAGGTGGATGTCCTTCCTTGGAAAGGTCACTGAATGCAGACCATGACGAATATGACTACTGGTTCTCGAGTTCTGACGCGGAGAACGAGCCTCTTATTAAGGATCCCATCCAATATTGGTAGGAGAGACGGAAAGATTGCCCTCGGTTGTTACTAACACCTTTCGACTTGCTGTTAGTGCCGCCTATATCCCAGTACGAGTTGGGGATCTCGACACGCGTATGCAGTTCAACTACTTCAATTCAACGCTATCAATTCAATTTGGGGATGTGGTGGATCAACTCCACGGGCCAAATGCTGAGTAAGCTGTCAACGCAACGCCACACGAAGGCGAAATTGATGGAATTGAATTGATCGCCAGCCTGCTTGTATGGTGACGCTCGAACGTGGCACCGTGACGCGAAATATCCACGACCCCATAGCTGTTATGTTCTGTTTAAAGATACCTTAATTTATATATGAAAATACCTGGTATATAGGTACTTGAGATCTCTACCGACCATAACCAAGTTAGTCTACCCTGAATTACAAGGTATTTTGGGGACTAGGTTAGGAACCCCTCTACCAGTCCATACCCCTGCTTCCATCTCCACGCATCCATTCCACGGAGCCCTGGCGTGGATGGATGGATTATGTAACGGCCAGCTCCATGGAATGGATGGAAATTGACGCAAGGACTATCCATTTCCACGCCATGGATACGTGGACGGTGGACGTGAAATGGATCGCCAGCCTGCCTGGCAAGCATACCCGCATTCTATATGACCTGCTGACAAGGAAGGAAGCGGGTGTATTGGTCCAGCTCCGCACCGGAGTGGCAAGACTAAACAACTTTCTGCACAAGATCGATGCAGTGGAATCGGACACGTGCGAATGTGGCCAAGCATCCGAGACAGTTCAACATTTTCTATTCAGATGCACAAAGTGGACAATGCAACGGGAAGGCATGCTGAAATGCTCACGAATAAGCTGGGAAACCTCTCGTTCATCTTGGGAGGAAAGTCAGCATCTGACAGTGACAAATAGGCGCCAAACATACAGGCAGTACGGGCGACGATCAAATTCGCCATTGCAACAGGGAGGGTTGACATGAATAAGAAGCCTCAGACACACTAACTATTCAGATTGAATCCTACTAACATACAGTCTCATTTTGGCAGACCGTGCTTCAGCTGCTGAGGATAGAATGCTGAACACTTGGAGAAATTGGCCTTCAAGCAGGCCTGTCATGGCATATACACCAGATTGGATCAGTCATTCAAAGTGAAAATTGTTGGGCTTCGGGTGATTATGGAAGCTCTGTACGAAACGGAAACAGCTTAGTGCAAAGGCCCTCTGGGGTGTGTCCCCCCGGGCGAATAAAACCTACCTACCTACCTATCCTAGACCATCGAGACCAACAGAACGAGACCAAAAGAAATCCCCCCACCACCCCGATCGCCGAATTTTCACACAATTGACGACCTTTTCAACTCCCTTCAAAACTTCTATCGGGATAACGGCGCTGTGCTTATCAAGAAGGCTCTACGAAGAAGCGAGATGCTGATGGAACCCCCTCGATTGAGATACGTTACGCTGGCGTGTGGTTGCCAGCGTGCGATGCAGGAGTCTTGATCCAGGGCCTTCGACAGCCAGCAAGCCAGAAAATCGACTGCCCGTTTAAAGTTACGTCAAAATGCAATACAAATACGAGCTATTTTATCATAGAATCAACGCGTTCATCAACATCATCATCAACGCGCTCATCAACCGCTATAAGGCAGAGCCAAAGCCGTCATAATACACGGCAGCTGAATCCAAGTATCCGTCGAAACCGTACACAAGCCGGGATTGAGGCGGATTTGCCCACATCACGTGCTTCAACGCCGTTACAGACGCGGGCTTCAACGCTGTCATCGACTCGATCACGAAAAGCTACAAATACAAGGGGAAGGGGAACCCAGGCTAGCTCGAGGCTCTGAGCAACACCAACGTCATCCGGCGATAACTTCATCCCGGTCACTCAATCGTCCCTACGAGATTAGATTGTGGTTAGGTCTTTAGACCTAGCCCAAGAGACTTTTACATAATTCTTAGTCGCCTCTAGCTGTTGTAGAATTTTGATACGTAGAGGGGAAGGTAAGGAAAGAAGGATGAAATTACCAAATTTCACGTGACGGGTTGTACCGTTAGCAATGAGGGGTTACGTGAATAGCACGACTCTAAAAAGACCGCGACCGGGCTCTCCTCTATTCCTTCTTCAGACAATGAATTCTAATGCCACGATGACAAGGTCATTTCGCTGCTCCTTTGACTTCTCCTACCAGGTTGCTCTTGTTTGAATGCATCCCACTCCACACGTGTTCCCGCCAGTACCACACTCCTCCGACAGTCGCACCTGGGCCCACAATGATGTATCCGAAAATGACTGCCGCGGCGCCCTTGAGGACTCCATGGTTTGTTAGGCCCATCCTATATAAATCCCAGATACTGACCACACACCACAAGAATGCGGCTATTGCAGTGACGAGAAAGTCGTTTTGAAAGAAGATAAACACGCCATCAGCGAAGCTATGAACGGGGGCGAAAGAATCTCTCGGGCAAATTATGCTAGTTAGCGACAGGTGCGGTGATGATAGAGCAGCAACCACCGTTGCAATACTGATAAGCGCTGATATGCCGGATAGGACCCCGTAAGTCCTGGCTAAGTATGGGAGGTCTTGGTTAAAGTCTCCAGCCGGCCTCCTCGTCGTCGAACTCGTGAATCGGGCAAGGCCCTCGATCAATGCGACCATAAGAATTGGGTTGAACTGCCAGAAGGCGACCAGATACTGCAAGAACACTAGGTTTGAGTATGGGACGAAAAGAAGGACAGTCGGAAGGACGTGCCCGATCAGTACGGCGGGAAGCAGAATTTTAGCGATGGCGGTGGGAACAGCTCGATTGGTGGGGGCGTGATAGGACAATTTTCGTGACGTGAAGATGCTTGCCAAGAACCAAAGCGGCCCGACGAGACCGAATGATTGAGAGTGGAAGAGGAAACACCATAGAAGGGTACTGCGGTGGCAGGAATATTAGTCACTCATGCGATGCGTTGCTCACGTATATTTACGTACCTGTGAAGAAGTGTCCCAGAGTTCCTCGTCCGGTAGCCCTCGATGGCGAAAATTCCCATTAACGGAAACATAGACGACAGGAAGTAGACCGATTGCAGTTTTCGCGGATGATCCCAGGGATCTAGTAATGGTGGAAGGAAAAGGGCGACCAAAGCTTGTAATTTACTGTTGACAGCGTCCATGCCCACAAACAGATTCTCCAACTGTAGATCGTAGCCAAGAAGCGTATTTGACAGTAGGGTCTCGCTCAAGAACATCCAGAGGCCATTCACCCTGCCTGCAATGAATATTAGACGGAATCCTAGGTATGAGAGGAGGACGAAAGTGGCGTAAATCGGAATGGCAAGGAGTCCCCGTCCAGCTGGTTTCCGGAAGAGCTCGTCATAGTATGGGACTGCTCTCGGCCGTGATGGCACCGGCAACATGTAGAGTGACACTGCTGGAGCGTATGTTCCAACCCAGCTCTCGGTCACTCTGTCGATACCGAGCAGCGGGACGTAGTAGAGTGCAAGTGCCTTCATAAGTGGTGTTTCCATCGCCTCGAGTCGCTGGCGATTGTGGGACTCTTTGACGAGCTCGCTAGTTCTCGGACGACGGAGTTCTTGGACAGACTGGAACACAGACTTGATCTCATTCGGGGAAAGTCGACCCTGAGGATTCTGATTCAGGGCCCTGGTTATGCTGTTAGTGAGGGCCGCACTCGTCTCAACGGCAGAATTGCCGCCCTGTCCTGTCAGAGGTTGGAACTGCTTTAGGCATTAGCTACGATGCTTCATCGGGACAGAATGCTGCATTGCACACCTTGTGGCTGGCATCTCCAATCGTTATAGATCTCCCAAAATGCCACTGCTTGTAGACATATTCAGGCAAAGTGGTGTAAACTGAATTGACCTTCCGCTTGTATAGATCTGAGAAACGGACAGTCGGGGTGATGGGGCTGTCCCAATACTTTTCAGCCAGCTCTTCCTCTGCTTCTTTTGAATAGGTGGGAATTTCGGAACCATGGAATGTTTTTCCCATGTGGACGACAAGAAACCAGTAGGTTCGACCTCCCGGGCCACCACCAACCAAAAAGGAATGCTTTTCGTTGTAGACCGAATGTAATGTCCCAGAGCCAATGCCAGTATCCCCCATAGATATGCCGAAAATACAAGCGTAGGAGCATGGAACCGCTGGTCTGGGAGTCAGCTTTCCAAATTCACGTGCACCTGTCAACCCAAACTATCAGCCGCTTACCATTTTCCTCTGAGTATATGGTGTTGGCTTCTAGCCTGGCGGCCAACAACATTTGCTGCCGGACAGTTGAGTGAATACCGTCAGCTCCAACCAGGATATCGCCAGAATAGGTTGATCCATCCCTGGTCGTGACCATGATGCTTGTGTCCATGTTCTCGACGGCTGTGACGCGTTTTGACGTGAGGACTTTGGACTTGTCCTGTATAGTGTCGTAGAGCGCCTGGATGACCATCCGACGATCTAAGAACATGATGGGATATCCATGCCTATCAGAGTGTAAGATGGTGGCCAACACCGAGACCGAATGACCGAAACAGACCTTTCAATGGAGTGGCTGGCGAAGTTCTCAAAAGATGCCATCACCTCCCCATGCGGGTTCCTGATAAAGACATTCTCAACAGGCTTCTCAGCGAGTTTGAGAAGAGTCTCGTAACAGCCCAGTTGGTCCAGAATACGCTGACCATTGGGCAGGAGACCGATGCTGGCACCAACTTGAGGGGCAATCTCGGGATATGCCTCCAATACCAGAAAGTCAATGCCATTCCTCTCGAGCATCAGGGCCAGAGAAAGCCCGGAAATACTTCCTCCAGCAATGAGGACTTTGAAGTCTTTGGGTGGCATTTCGGCAATAGAAACAATAGCCAGTAAAAGCAGGGTTTGAGTGGAAGGGTAAGTCCTTCGATCGCGATCACGGCGAGTTTACCTGCTAACAGCAGCGCTAAACCTGCAAACAGGAGGCAATGCGTCCTTGTCGTACTTATGGGAAATTCATCCCTGCCGTTATGCCATTTGAGCAGCCTTTGCTAGCAAGGGAGGCCAATAAAACTCCACAGCTGGTCGAGGCCCGAGTCTGATGGCCCTCGTGCGCGCCTTCTCGCAGGCCCCGAGCACCGAACACCGAGTATCGCTCTCTAATTACGTAGTACGACACGAGCATGGGGCTGACTGGCAATTGCCGCCTCACCTGCCCTCGGCAATTCGCCAGCATCCAAAGCTCCGCTGACGAAAATCCCGTGTATTCACTGGAGCGAGCTCTGGTCGTGTGCCCGTCGTTCCTTGGGTCATGAGAGCCAGCATGGTTGCATAAATGTATTATGCCGGTGGCGGTGCTCGAACATACGCTCCGCATCATAAACTGGTCTCTTGTGCCCGGGACCTTCCTGATGATCGTGAAGGCTCCTCCCAGTTCTGGGCTGTAGCGTCTGCAGTTCCGATCCCATGGGGACCCTTCTGTCACCGGCAGTAGCCAGCATAGTCGGCAGAACTAGCGACGGCCTTTGCCAGGGAGCAACAGAAAACTATCCGTATGGTGAACCCTTTGTAACTGTGTTATGGCATTCGTGGAGGTCCCGGAAGCGTCTAAGAGCCTGCTCAGACTTTTGGCCAAAGAGGGACGGGTCGTGGGAGTGGGAACTGCCTGCGCTGGAACTGCTTGCATCGCCCGCAGCGCCTGAATTGCCTCGAAGTCGTCGTCTCACTCATTGCTCCCAGTAAGGATGGTTTGAGGCTTGTCCTGGCCTGACAGGATGACTTGTCTTGACGTTTTGTATGGGTAGCCGGTCTCGGTCTGGAGGCACGTATGGCATGGTCACGGTCAGGACCGGGGGACAGGAACGTAATCCGCTTCCGAGCTCAGGTCTTGGCCCTCCAAAGCATACTTGACCCCGCCTTGGATCTCCCCTCCAGAAGCTCGGCCAGGACGATATATCATCCTACGTGCGGTAATGCGAATGTGTCGACTTCTGAGAGCAGAGAACGGAATACACACACCAGTTCGCTCCGCGGTGCAAGTCATTTAAGGAACAACCCCCGGCTGGTAACTAAATACTTCCACGATATTGCAAACATGGTGCCACGAGCCGAAGACGTCCTCCTTTAACTTCCGACATCGATCGCTCCAATCTGAACCATCATGCCGAATAGATCTGGCAAACCCCGCTCCTCGACGATTTTCCCCTCCGCAAATCGATAAATGTTATTTACAGTCATACATACTGCTTTGCCGGACGGTGGAAACCCCAAAAAAGACCCCGTTTGAGTTCCACGAGTCGTAAACCGTGCGACCACCTTATCCTTCTCCGACACGGTTTCTTCCAGCGCCCACTGAATATCGGGATACGCGCTGCGCATCATCCCAAGGATTTGAAGATATCCATCCAGCCCCGTCAAAGGGTCGTCCCCGAAAGGAACGTGGAATACAGCAGATTCGGAGATTACTTCTTTGCCGATATCCGGGTTACCCGAGTTGATAAACTCGATGAAACGACTAAGAATAAGTCGATGAGTCGGAGACGTAGTCTATGATATTGTCAGCTGTGACCGGAAATGTGCTTGAATATAAGAAATCGACAGACCGTCTCCATGACGTCCGATGAGATGGATTGTTAAAATCAGATCACCCAGGGTTGAATGATAGTAGAAATTGTTGCTGTCGTAATTCCAGATGCAAGGGTGCGGGTCGTAGTCTCAGCAGTTGGGTCTATACTGTAGGACCGAAGCCGATGGGTCGGGTACGCGATCGATCGATCGATCACTGGGATCAATCGAGGCGGTGTTTCAGGGATGATAAAAAGTACAGACACACTTGCTGTGATGATGCTACTGTGATCCGAAAGAGGTATCCATTCAGTCTGGCCATGCCTGTCCTAAGCTGCGCCAGCACGCTGGCTTCTCTCCACGACAAGCCGTCGTATAATAGTCGCGTGTGCTTGCCTGGTAGTGCAGCATCGACTTTCTTCGAAAACCTTCCGACGTTGTCCGGTAGGTGCTTACTAGTGCAGTGGCTCAATCGAGCTATATTAAGAGTCGTCGATCGCATTCTGGGAAACTTCAGAGCCGGGATGGCACCGTCTCGGGTTGTATCCCGTGCCTCTTCTTTAGCAGTCTTCAGGAGCTTGTGTTTAGTACTGGTGGGCACCTATATGACAGTTACTGAATTTCCATTGGCCTTTAACGTATCAATAGAGTTGTATATGCATCCAACATACTCTTGGCCGGATTGTTGGCGGGGGTTTCGGATCGTAAGCACGGCAGCTTTGTTGCTCGTTAACAGTGTAAAGGGTTCTAATAGTGTAAATTACAGCTATATAGTCCTCATGCGTTTTACATACGAGCTGAGGAAAGAAGAAAGAAGAAAGAGAAAGGGGCAGAAAATCCTTCGACAAAATAGACTAAGTCGTCGACAGAGCAACAGTGCTCAGACCAGCAAGAGGACAAGGCACTGCCTTGTCCAGCAGGGCCTAGCCCGTTACAAACAGTGCCACACTTCGGTATCTCAGGCCAGGTAAGTGCCTCAATGCGTATGCCATCGCCGCCAGCTCCGCAGAAAACGGGTTCTGTTCGGTTCTCATGCCAAGCGTGAAGGAAAATCGTTCCAGTCTCGGTCCTCTCCGCACCGATACAGGGATCTCGATGACCCCGCCGACTCCTACTACACCGTTCCGTGCTGAACTGCTCACTGCAACCCGTATCGCCCATCCCAGATCTGCTTGTCTCGTCTCTGTCTCGTCCTTGTCGACAACGATAGTTTGTACCCGTTCTGCCCAAGGTGCCAGTGTGAATGGATTAACCGTTTCCAACTCCTCCATCGGTATCTCATTGAGCGCCACTGCCAGCTCGTGAAATGGCGAGCGATTGTATCTTCTGAACTTTCGGATACGAGATGTAGCGTTGCGGAGTGGGTTGGTTGTTGATAAAAAGTACAATAAGGTGGGAAAATGGGTCGTTTTACATTCCGTAGCGTTGAACTGGTTGAATAGAATAATGGGAGAATCTAACTCGTGCAAGATGTGGGAAATGGACCGTTAAATGGTCGTCGCTGACATAATTACTGCCTGCCATAAGAGCGATTGGCACTTTTACGGGCCGGACCCGGGACGGTGGAACTCTATAGTGGGCAGCCCACTAATCCCGTAGTGATTAAGCCCGTCTCTTGCAGATGTCATGACTATTATCAGTAGAGTCGTGCTATTCATACAGCTCAATATTGCTATTGGCACAGCTTTTCACGCGAAATATCACGTGACCTAGAAATTCCTCCCGGCCCGACATTTCCTTCCCCTTTACATCACCTAGTCTTGTGTGTCAACATCACTCCTCAATAACATTACCAATATCGTCATTTTCATCAAAATTTTATAATGAATAGCAAAACTGAGTCTCTCTTCATTGATGACGATATTTTCCATGTTGGTGGCTTGAGAAGCCTCTGGTGAGAAACCTGTGTGTTTGTATGCAAAATATCCTAATTTCTGTTGCCTAGGACTTCGAAGAACCACTCCTCCGAATCCGAGATCCCTATGTTGTTCAGAACCTTCGCGGCCGACCCCGATCTACAATGAATCAAAAGACAGCCATTCTGTTGAATCTTAGCTCTCCGTATAGTAGCGAGACTACGAGATCATCATTATCATCATCATCATCATCAACACGGCCATCAACACCATCATCAACAGCTTCAGCCGCTGTGAGGCAGCCCCGAAGTCGTCACAACACACAACAGCTGAATCTGAGTATCCGCCAAGACCTAACGCAAGCCGAGATCAAGGCGGACTTACCCACATCACGGGCTTTAACGCCGTCACAGGCTTCAACGCCATTATCGAGTCGATCACGAATAGCTACAAATACAAGGGGTAGGGGAACACAAGGCAGACGTGGAAGGCGAACCCGGGCTAGCTCGAGGATCTCAGCAACACCAATGCCGTCTGACGATAACCTCATCCCGGTCACTCGATCGTCCCTACGGGATGAGATCGTGGTCAGGTCATTGGACCTAGGCTAATGGACTTTTTGTGTGATTCTTGGTCACCTCTAGCTGTCATAGAATTTTGGGTACGTAAAGGGGAAGGTGAAGAAAGAAGGCAGAAATTACCGAGTTTCACGTGACGAGCTGTGCCATTAGCAAAACAGGGCTGTATGAATGGCACGTCTCTATCAGTAATAGCCGCATCTAGAAAATGGTTTACGTGAACGGCTTGTAGAGTCGGTAATACTCAGTAAACATAGCCCCTTTCGGTAACAACTAGCCCATAATCGTAGTAACTTCCGTACTCCTCCTCTTCGCGCCTTTAGATTTAACCACTCAGAGCTTGTCACTCGCTAGGGGTTATTGCCGCTAGCCGTATATTCCGAATTTACAGCAAGCTCCGGTAGCGGATAGTGAACTCCGGAGACCCTCATCTCGGGCTTCGGGCAAAATCATGACACCTGGCTCTTACGAGGTTGTAGTGGTAAGTATTCACGTTCTGTGCGTACCGCGCCAGGTGGGCTTCAACACTGGGGGCTCTTCGTGGCCTGTGCCCCTGGGGATTTGTTCGAAGTATCTCAATCGTCGCTTGCCCGCTTGTGGTATCGCGCTTGGACAGGTCCCGATACCTCGAACTGCAGCCAGTGCCTCTGTCTGCGTAGTCCGCCGGCCTGATACCTAGCCGAGAACAGTAGCCTGTCCCACCATAAGAAGAAGCCCTCGGAGGTGTAGGCCGAAGATTGCCACCCGAGTGACGTGCTGGTCGGTTGCACGTATCTTTCTCGACTATCTTTGCTGGACTACCCGACCATGGATCTTCCTGATTTTTTACCCATTTCCTGCTTGACCGTTTGGAAGTCAGCCTTTAATCTCTTGGCAGTCCTGTTTGACCTGGCTGGTCCCTGCCTGATTTCTCTGCTGCGTATCTCCTGTATTTTCCATGCCTCGAGGTGCATCCTGAGGATCCCGGTGTTGCCGATCAGGCAGGGTTTTGTCCTGCGACCCAGGGGTACTTTAGGTGTGGGCTGGATCCCGGATGTGGAGTCCTCATTTGATGCATTTCCCCTGTTCTTTCGCACCCCGATAAGATGCCACATCGTTGTATTGGTATGGGACCCGGCCAATCGTCTTCGTGGGAGGACTCCGGGAAGTCTCCTTTTGTACCTCAACAACAATCAATCCACTTTGTTCAATTCCGTTGTGACACCCGGCTTGTGGCATCTGCCTCTGCTATTGTGTTGCCTTAGTCGTGTATGTAAGATTTCTTGGGTACATTGCCGTGACAACGTAACCAAAATGAAAATATCCATTGCAAGAAAAGCTCACAGGCATTTGACTCAACTCGAGTTCCCTTTACAGTCATATCCATGTTAATTTCCCCCACGCGCTAGTGAACGCCAAGCGAGTCAGGGGTAGACGGCATCCTGCATATCCATAAATACTCCAATCACCCTCGGCCTTCGGTGGTTCTCTCGCCCTCCCTCCTTTTAACCGCTGCTACCAGTTCTCCCAATTGAAGCCCGGTCTCCGAAGCCCACGACATGTCACACGCCCTTCCAACACCGAGACACCGGAATTCAACCTACTACACACGGCGGTAGACCTTAGGAACGAACAATGGAAATCGGCAGAGAGGTCCAACAACCGAAGACGTGCAAGTCGTGCGACCAATGCCGGAACAGGAAGGTTCGGTGCACCAGTATGTTCTGACCACACGGATGTCACCATCACCATCCTCTTGTGCCCGAGCTTAGTTGCCAAGCTACCCATATAACAAGGCTAACCTGGTTGTGGGGCCAGTGGTCGTGGTGCCAGGCGAGGCGAACAGGTGTACCCACTGCCTTGTGAGTTCTTGCTTGCGCAGCCTCCCTTCGTTCCCATGGCACACCCTGCCCTTTTTGCACCAATCATAACCACAATCTGATATTATCTGTTCGGTCAAACACGCAGAAGCGCGGTGAAATCTGCCAGTTCAAAGACCTCAAGCGGAAACTACGGTTCCAAAGTCGTGACGAAGACAACAGTAGGGATCGTAATGCCGGGAAGGAATGAACGTTCTGGCTGATCATACTTTCACAAGCACAAACGTATACATCTCCAACCCGCCGGGATGCCTCCCAGCAGCCCCAGGCTTTTTCTTTACTGCCGGACCCGGTTACGCTGGCCACGGATGGCGCGCCACTGTTCATCGACCAGTTGCTGGACCAGCACCCAGGGGCCGGCTCGTTGAAGGATGAGCATCCCATTCTGAAGGTCCGTCCCTCCCCATTTCCCTGGTACAATCTCCACACAGCTAATCCTGTTGCCTCTTCCAGCAGTCTGGACAATACGGTACGCCAACCCATGCAGAGATCCCCGACTTAGTGGATGGTAAAATGCCAATGTGTGGTCTCGTCACAGTTTCGTCGTCCAGCTTAGCTTTCTGGTCCGATGATATGATATCCAGTTTGTCGAAGCGCATAGGCAACAACCGGCTCCGGGAGTTGGTCGATGTAATTGAGAGCAAGATGCAGGAGCGCATATCGGCCCAGGGCGCATTGCCGCCGGGAAAGATTGCCTTCAAAAAACCGACCACCTCAGCGGTCGTACCTCATGATGTCGCGAGAGAGTATGTGGATGGTCTGTATCCCCCTCATACCTCATGCCGTTTCAATCGGACTTGTGCAATCTGGCTTGCATTTAGCGCCGCCCAGAAGCCCAAGTGCCGCCGCAAAACTGTGCAGACTAACACACCTATCGCAACAGCCTACTTCGAGCACATTCATCCTGTGTACCCTTTCCTAGATCAGACGGAATTCGAGAAGAAGGCCTTCGATTCTAGGCTCCCCCAGTTGTGGGCTGTTAACCCTTCCTTCTCGGCGCTGTACCACGCCGTGTTGGCCCTCGGATGCCAGTACCGAGGCGGCGGGAGCTTTGACCCTGGGAAGGGAAAGGCATGGGATTTGTTTCAGGTGTCGCTAGGGTTAATGGCGGACATCCTGGTACCGCGCGAGAGTCTGCTGAACCTACAGGTGTGTCCGTCTTGCCTTATTAGTGCTGAGACGTTGAGTTAATGAAACTAGGCTTTGGTTGCAATGGTATTGCTCCACTGATAGATGAACAAGGAAGTTGCACGAGCTAACGCACCTTGACAGTCTATCTTTGCGACGAACATGTGCTGTCTCCAGATAGACGAGGTGCTGCTCATGGAAGCAACTCGCATGGCACTAAGCCTCCGGTATCACAAGAGCAGTAACAGGACCGCAGACTTAGCTGATCAGACGACCTGCCACCGAACATTCTGGGTCATATATGCTATGGAGAAACAAGTTTGTTTCCGAAATCATAATACATCGGTATGCCTCATTTCTTTCCCTCTTTATGTTTATACGCCATAAAAAGGATGCGTAGCCGTATAATGAGGACTAACAATGTTAGCTTATCGCCGACTGCGACATTGGCTGCCCCATCCCCAAATCCTCAGACTCCACATTTGGTGACTATGACTGGTTTTTCGCGTCCATTAGATTCGGCCGTATCCTCAGTCAGGCCTATACATCGCTGTTCTCGGTCTCCGGTAGTTTGAGCACGCGCTCGCACCATCACGCCGTTATGGACCACATCCAAGGCCTCATGGAGGTCTGGCGGATGAGCATCCCGGAGGACTTCCGTCCGGGCACAGTACGCATGAACCACAACATTGTGGGCCCGAGTGCACGCATGGTGTTCCTGCAGACTAGCTACAATTACTACGCACTGGTCATTGCCCTTGCTCGTCTGAGGTTGCACATAGAAGCAAATGAGCCTGGGCAGGAGGCAAGTCTGGAGGAGAACAAGAAAACGCTGATGAACGCGGCACAAATGATTCTTGAGCTAACACGGTATATTGATACGGATGCCTACTCGCCCATCTTGTGAGTGTCTAACATACCCGGAACTTGCGATGTCTGTCTTGGAGGTCTAGAACGGAACTAACTAACCTGAATTACGTACTAGCACCATCGGTATCATGCCTCTCTCGGCGGTGTTTATTCTTTTAGACTTCGTCATCAATAACCCCACCGACCCAGAGACGCGCACCAACCTCTCTCTCCTCGATATTGCAAGCGGGCACTTTAGCCTCCTCGAGCGCGCGTCCAGCGGTTCGTTGCTTACTTCGTATATCGCCGAATTTGCACAAATTGCTAGACAATATGTGAGGGAATATCGGGATTCTGACAGCGGAAAAGACGCGCAGTCGGAACAGACGCATGGGAATAGTCTCGGAGAGAAGAGACAACGGGTGGGCGAGGACTCAGACTCTGGGCAGTGGAGTAGGGTCCCACAACCAGCAGCTGAGCGGCAACGCGAACCTTGCGACCTCCATGGCCATGAGCTCGCCGGTACGGTTGTTAACATGGATGCAATGGTACGTTGACCCCACTTTCCGGCCGTCGGACATACTGTCTGGCATAGTTCACTGATAGGCCAACAGGCCACCCTCGGCCCCTTTGGCACACACGGCAGCAATGGGATCGGCGAGAATCCTGTGGACACAAGGAGAGACACGCCCAGCAGCATGGACAGCCTGCACTACCCATGGCCTGACAACGTGATGCCGTGCGTGGACACAAACACCATATCACCTAGGCTATTTCCTGGGTTAGACCTCCGTACATTCTTCGCGAGCGGGTTCTCCGATTTAGCTGGGTTTCATGTCGAGGATGGAGGCAATTTCAGTACCGACGGAGGATGCGGTTGATCGCACTTCAACTCACTCCAAGACTGACTGTCAGGGACTAAATGCACAATAGGGAGTGAAGAGGGCAGACACGCTACTAGATAGCAGCTAGAAGGTGGTGGTGGGGTTGTGACTGTATTGATCTCTAGCCCCTATCATATCTGTGGGCGAAGATAGCTATTTATGCTTCCTCATTGGTAATCCAATTGCCGTCAGGCCGAGACCCGCCGGTGGGATCGCTGCGAGATCGCCGATGTTTGGAATGCCAAGTACAGGCTAAGCGGAGTCCGGCGCTCAGGAAGCTCCGGATCCAGCGTTTGCATTCCATAGACCTCCCTTGCATTCCGGCACCTGACACTGACAGAGAAGAGCAGTAGACAACTTTGCTCTTTGTTTGCGCTCTGCAAGGCCCTGATGAAGTGGGCAGAACTGGAAGTGGGAGGAATACGAAGGATTTGTTCCCCGCGTGAGGGATCACGGCTCGAGAGTGCGGGTTAAGAGGGTTCAGAAGTAGATCGATTAAGTGGCTCGTCGGTCGGGTCTGTGTGAGTGGGTGGGTGGTGTATTTAACGACGGGGAAGCGCGGAGCGATCCAGGCCTCCCCAGGGGTATGCGGCGGTAGGAGCCTATCTAATCAAGTCTAGATATCCTACTGATTCGGACCATTAACAACTAGAAGGTATCTAGCCGTGCCCCGTTGGCTCCTCCATTGAGCTCATGTCCGGCCGTCCGATCGTGTGGTATGTGATTGGCTATCTTTAAGCAAAGAGATGGAAGTGAAGAGAAATGTCCTTGACTGGCTTATCCAGCCTGGGAGGGCGGATCGCCTCATAGAAGCGAGGCACTTTTCAGAAAAGCCGCAAAATCCTTCGGGCTTGTGACCAGGCACAGCCAATAGTCTTTCACAGAGGTGGGCGGACTGGAATGTTGGGCATTCGGCGCGCAAAGAAAGGGTTTTCTTTCAGTGGACAAACTATTCTGAGTTCCTGAGCTTACCGCGTGAGCATTTTGTCGGGCTGTCGTATTCAGGCTTGCGGTGATGCCATCCGAAGTCGCCATGGCCAGGCCTTGCCGTAAGGATGGCGTGGAGAGCCCCCCCGCCGGGAGGTGTGGCTTTTCTGGGCAAGTCAAGGAAGCGTGCGTGTAGCCGATCTTTCGGCACCTCTTAGTCCGGGAAGAGCAAGTTCTCAATCGCGATACACGTAAAGACCTGCCTGTATGACTTTCGTTTATTCGGGACACTATAGACATTAGGCAAGCTTGGCTGAGGTAAGTCTGTGATCAAGTTACCTCCTTCTCTTACTGGCCATTTAGATGTCAAGTGTCAAGAAATGGTCACGGTAATGTTTCCAGAACTTTCACCCGAGGTAGCACTTAAGGTTTCGCCTCTGCGTCTCGCTATCTCGATTTCGGGGCATTAGTGCATCTTGACCGAAATTCGCAGTGTCAGCAGTGAGATTAATAAGACTAACTCTCCGAGATCGAAGCGGCTATGCCCTCGGGGTTAAATCTGCTCTTCGGTGTTCGGGGGATGGTGGGACGCCAAGGTCTCATTGGTAGCTTCATTGCACTAGTACTACGATAGGCACTCGTCCTTCCGGGGTCCCGGATACGATACCCACCCTTGCCTTGGGGCGACAGACTTGCGGGGCGGCGGACTTCGGACGAAATACTCTATCTTTTTATAAAGCACAGCTTTTTAGAGACTCGGCGTTTTTAGTGATCCCGAAATCCCCTTTATTCCCGAAAGAAAAGGTTACAACTATTATAAATGTAACTTAACAACTGTCTCTTTCGCTGACCTGAGCTATTGTTTACCCCTTGCATTCTCATAACGTCCGAAAATGCCACAATTACCAAACGGCCTCGTTGCCTTTGGGCCGAGCGCGAATTGCACACTCGACCTTTGTCCTCTCGAAGCTAGCATTCTCCAGTATCAGCCCTCTCTAGCCGCCAGCGGGACCTTGATTGGCATCTTTAGTCTGATTCTTATTGTACAAGCTATCCAAGGAATATGGACATGCAGCTGGGGTTTCATGTTCAGCATGATCTTTGGTTGCATTCTCGAGATCGCTGGATACACAGGGCGCATAATAATCCACGGGAACCCATTCGATTTTAACGGTTTCATAACGCAAATCGGTTGGTCGCAACAGTCTGCATATTTGAAGGGATTATTATTGACCACTTTCTTTATTCCAGTCTGTATCACTGTGGCGCCCATCTTCTTCTGTTCTGCCATCTACGTCTTGCTGTCTCAGGTGTAAGTTAGCCCTTCCGCCAGGAGGCGGATGGTCAAGCTAACACAGGCTCAGAATCAACCGAATAGACTCGTCCATCTCTCGCTTCAAGCCGCAACTCATTTACTGGATCTTTATTCCCGTGGATGTTATATCGCTTGTTTTGCAAGCTGCTGGTGGCGCGCTTTCAAGTGTCAGTACCACCCAAGACAACGTCCAAGTCGGTGTCAACATCTCCTTAGCGGGACTTCTCTTTCAGGTTTTCACTCTTTTCTGCTTCTGCGCCTTGTTTGTCGACTACTTAACGACCTGCAAAAAGTCCCTGTCCTGGGTCAATGTTGACAAGCCTATGAAGAACTTTCTATCTTTTCTATTTCTGTCTTTCTTTTTCATTCTTATGCGCTGTGTCTACCGCATTGTTGAATTACACGATGGGTATTTCAGTCACTGGTTTAGAGATGAGACTTTGTTCATTTGCCTAGAATCGGCGTAAGTAACACTCACTCTTGATCCTGTAGCGACTTTTGCTAATCAACCAATGATAGTATTATGTGTTTGGCGGCAACCTGTCTGACTATCGGCCATCCAGGGCCGGTTCTTGGCCGTACAAAAGGAACAGATTGCCTTGGCTATGAGTTAAATTAAGAGTCCTGCGGACCTGAATAGATTGTGTACTAAAACCGCCGTTCGGGGGCAATATGTAACTTAGTGTACGATAGAATATAGATTACCCCGCTCTTCCCTCTAGTTGACTCTACCATCGGTGTTCTGCCACTAACTCACCAGCAATAGAGCGGCCTGCGTCGAGTACCGGCTCTGATCGATTATTTAACTCGAGCCAAGTTTTGAACTGACGAGTAAATTAGTTTGGCAGCCACTGGGCCGCCAATAGGCCACATTGCTTGTATATTTGATGTCGTTCGATAGATCATAGCCGCCATGTTGTCAGTTAACGATATGACGTACTGGCTGGGATTGAGTCTGGTGGGTTGACGTCAGGAACATCTCGGATGGAACAATTGTGAGTCGATCGGGATCTTGCTAGATTGAACAGGATTGTGTTAGTTAATATGACAGGCTGGGGAAGGAACGGAATTACACGAGATCACGATATTTACTTCGAGAGCGCGAGGGTTATGGATGCTAGTAACTATCTAAGGTCGCTAGGGCTGGATTATGGTCTCCGTGGCCATAAGGACGCCCTCGTAAGTATAGGATAGCCTCACCTTGAAGTTAGGATGCTGTGAGTTGATATCGTGCATGACGTGGTTGCGTTTAGAGAATCCAAGGGTAGCAACAATCCAGCAGCAGGGTGAATCGCATCCAGAGAGGAAGGAAAAAAGTCTTACAAATCGGCTTATAGATTTATGGATTCATTCAAACTTAGGAACTACTAGCTATAATCTGTGTCAATCTGCCGCTCGCTAACCGATAACACTCCCCTATACGTGCTTGGCAAAAAAACTGAGGACGGTCTTATAGCCCCTAACGTACTCCTCCTTGACGCGTGGATCGTCGAGGTCGGCACGAGCGGCCATCCAGCCGTGGATCTGGTCCTTGAACGTCTCGACGTGTTTGGGGCCCTGAAGGTTCGCCTCGAACTGCTTGACCGCGTCGTCGGCCTCCTCCTTGGACGCCAGCAGGATAAGGGGCGTCCTAATGCCCTCGGCGTCCTGAGGGTCGACCATAGCGGGGTGGCACTCAGCGCCGGCCTTGAAGATGGTGCTATCGGCCTTGGTGACGAGGGAAACGACCTTACCGCCCCAGCAGTACTCAGGTGTACGGTTAGCAGGTATGAAAAGTCAAAGAGGCGAAAGACACTCACGCCAATAATGGCCCAGTCGATGATTTCAGGGTACTTGGCCTTGGCGGCCTTGAGCAATTCTGGTACCTGGCCGGCGACCTTTGTCGGGGGATTCTTCTGGAAGAAGGCGCC
This sequence comes from Ilyonectria robusta, assembly GCF_021365365.1. Taxonomy (NCBI): domain Eukaryota; kingdom Fungi; phylum Ascomycota; class Sordariomycetes; order Hypocreales; family Nectriaceae; genus Ilyonectria; species Ilyonectria robusta. Next base: position 129,760 of record NW_025764494.1, read on the forward strand.
GAGGTTTTCTTGCTTCTCGGGGGTGTTGGGAGGATACCAGTCAATAGGACAGGGGCTGCCCTCGAACCAGTCGGGGATAAGGACGCGGTACTGCTGTTTGTGGTTGGTGGCGAGGATGTCAGCGCCCTGGATAGACTGGGGGAAGTAGCCGAAGATGTCGTAGATAGCTAGGATGCCCTTTTTGGCGTCGGCTGGGCCAGTCACATCTATGGAGGGGAGCAGTTAGCTAGGTGGTCTAGAGCGGCAAGAAGAGACACGGGAAATACAGCTCTTAAGGCCGCCAACCTCTTCGTAGGAGCCCTGGCCATTATAGCCGTTGGAAAGAACCGGGGGAATGTTGCAGCAGGCCTCGTTGTGGCCATACTGCGCTGGCATCGTCGACATTTTGGCTGTTGGAATTGGAGAGGGACTTGGAGGTGACAGAGGGTCAGGTCAGCTGGAGCTGTTGTTGCCCTTAAATGGCCCGCGGGAATTGGGAGAAACACCCGAGAGGATGGACGCTGAACTGAAGGGAGGAAGATACGACGATGATTTGTGGGGGCCAGGGGCACGTTACAAGAGAGATCGGGCGGCCCTAGACGACTCTACCCAATAATGAGCCCCTCCAGAGTGGAAACTCCTTGGGGACATCACTCAATCCTAGTCGCTTTACTTAATATCCCCTCCCTCGCCGATATCACAAGCTGAGTAGCCTGCAGATTTAGTAATACTTAGTAAACATAACCTCTTTCAGTGACCAGTAGCCTCTAATTATAGTAATATCTAGGTATACTCCTTCTTTTACTATTGCAAGTACTTCATGCCTTTAGATTTAACCGCTCAGAAACTTTTCACTTGCTAGGGGCTATCATACGTGGTATTCCGGGAATAATAGCAAGCTCCGGTAACGGACGTCGGGTGGTATGGGCTGCCGACGCTAACTTCGGAATCCGGGTCTTTTCATTTAACTTCGGGGTTGGTTGCAGGAGCTGCATCTCGGGCTTCGGACAATATTGTGACACTTGACTCTTGCTACGGCCGGGTCGCTTAGTAACAGCTCGGGCGTCGGGTTGCGCGACTAGCGGTGTTCTTCGCTTGTCAGTCATTAACACGATCGTCGTGCCGAGCCACGCAAATCTGGCCTAGCGTCGGTCGCAATCCTTTGTCGTCAAAGAAGTGGTACATATCTGGCACTACTATAGAGGTTGTCACAAGGAAATAAAGGTCGATAAGGGGCTCGAATTTAAGGTACGGCGATAAGGGTGAAGATAGGCGGATGTTTACGCCTCTCGCGCCTTACCCTTGTAGAATCATACTTAAATGGATCTTCGGGGCGGCAGATATTGTTGGTGTGCTGGTCGTCCTGGCCGTTGGCATGTTTAATAGTTTGTTGCGCTGTAGTGCTTGGAGTTGCTCTTTAGGCAAGGGTCAAGTAATAACATTTTTACGTGCCATAGAACCGGATTCGTTCTAATACTCTGGCAAAGATGCCATCCCAGAATCTCTGTTGCCCATAGCAGAAAAACCCCTTATCCTCGATAAAATACATAAATAAAGATTATACAATCTCTTCTACCTTAATTTCTTATACCACCTCTTTTCTCCTATTTACTAACAGTAGGCAACCCACAACCCTCTCTAACTACATGGTAAAATCATTAGCATGATTGTTGATGAAATTAATCTCCTTTTCCCTGAAATCATCCTTAATAATCTCACATCCGCTTTCCGCATACTGTAGCATCGATTTCTTCTCCGGCTCCCAAGTTAGCCAGTTAGAGATATCAGCCAGACCATGATAATTTGGATCGAGACTATTCACAAATGCGATAAAGGTCGACATCATGTTTAGTAAATTATTTAAGATGGAAGGTGAGATATTACCGAAGGTATTCAGGTTAACCTCGGACGTATAGAACGAGCCAAGCGGCTCGAGACCAGAAAGGTTACCAAACCGAGGCAGGCGCTCGTATCAGTCAAATGGCTGCTGGTTAAGAAGATACGTATAGGCCTTCTGGCGTTAATATGTATATTAGAGGAGGTCACGGCGGCCGGACTGGAACTAGTCCATGCATCAAAACTCATAATCGATCAATTAAAGATTAGTATCTTACTATATAGTCGCTAATAGCGGCGGAGAGATGCTTGTACTGAGGACTGAGAACATAAGCGTCGCCTGTATCAAAAGGTGAACCCTGAGCCGGATCTTGCGGCTACAAGTCGGTGAATTCCTTGACTTGTTTATTAGAAAGATTGTCGAAAAAGTATGTCTTGAAATATGATCGAAACTCTGCGTCTGTGGTCAGGTTGAGGCTGGCAATAATGCTGAAAATGGTTCCTTCGTCCTTCACATCGCCAATAATGAACGGAACCCTCGCGACATTCCCCGAGCGGGGTAACCGGTGAGGCGAGGCCTTAAGGAATAAGCCATCGGGGCGTGGGTACCAGGGTACCTGAGTAGCTCGGTACGAGACCAAGCTCGGCAATTGATGGGATGTATTGTAGAGCAAACTATAGTCGGCTGTTCTTAGGCAGGCGAGCTTATCTTCAGCTTAACTGCATCCAGACTGCTCAGCTATAAAGTTAAACAGGTCCTGCCTGTAGTAGTAGTCTTTCAACTTCTAAATACCACCGGAAGCCATAATAGCGCCTTAAAAAAGTCCGTCGTTTTTGCTATCGTTAAGAACTATGTGAATCGCAATAGATGCGGACCCAGCACTCTCGCCGAATAGAGTAACCTTCGTAGGGTCGCCTCCAAATTCGAGGATATATTTCTGGACCCACTGCATGGCCACGCGTCTTCGAATCCAATCAGTCTCGAGGTTGAAGCAGCGGGAAGAGATCCTTACTGGTCTTTGAGCATCAGGTTGGCTACACCTGCATCCGTGATTTCCTGAGAAGCCAAGCCTCCAAACGGGCCGAGTCTGTAGTTTGCCGAAACGAAAACAATTAGTTAACCCATCCGGACCGACCTCTCTATAATTCTTACTCCTTGGTATATTATATTCTGGAAAAGTTGATATATCAGTGAACAGCAGATATAAGAAGACCTATTACTGTAAGGACTTGCTGACAGTAGAGTCGTTTCCGTTCCGATTGCACTTACTCCCGTGCCAAAACTGCCGCCATGAATCCAAAGGAGTATGGGTAAGCCGGCCGCCGACTTCAATCCTACCGGTACCTGGACGTTGATACTCAAGCAGTCTTCGTCTTCAGTCACGGGTCCACGAGAGAGCAAAGCCGCAGCCCCTGACAGAATCTCTAAGACCTGTTCCGAATGGATTTCATCTAAAGGTGGGGTGAGAAGTTACTGAGGGCACTCTAGACCATACTTGGTGGCGTCTCGGATACCTTTTTGGTGGTCCCGCGCATCGGGCACTCGCGGGTTCTCGTAGCGACCTGCTTTGGCGAATGGGAGACCAAGAAAACTGTTGACTCCTGTAAAGTTGCTGGTTCCGCGAAATGTGCCGTAGTCCAGGGAGATATATGGCGCCTTGCTTCCAGATAGGCAGGAATACCTGACATTAAGAGCAGCGGCACCACCGCATAAAAGAATCAGAAGACTTAGCTTTATAATAGGAATAAGACAGTTGACCAAACCCAAAAGAACGAGCCGAGACGAGGTAGAGGGCTTGTAGGGAGACAGTTGAGAGAGTTCGGAGAGAACTGATAGTAACATCTCGGGAGGTTTTTAAGTATTATATAAAGTTGCCTTATTAGTACCGAGCACCGAGTATAGGTGGTCGCCTCCCTTTGGGTCGTGCGAGTCATACTATGGGTTATAGCGAATATTCGTCTCCTCCTCGAAGCTCGGAAGTTACTCTCCCCGCTCAGGTGCCGTAAACAAAGTCGGCTAATAAGAGATTCCTTTGCTTATTTCTCCGAGATTTACGACGCTGGATATAGTAGGGCGAAGAGGCGCCGTCGGCGTGGCTGCACAGCCGCTCTTTCCCGGCTTCCTGGCACAGTGCCTTCCATCGGGGACAAGACGTTGCGATGTGTGGCCGTTGCACGAAACAGCTTACTATTGCGCGACAGAAACTCTTGTTGCACCCTCTACCTTATGCCCCACTACAGGGTGCGAGACATCTAGTTGCAAATTTGTTTTCTAGGCCAATTGATCTGATAACGGTTTGGAAGCGGTCATATCTATATCCCAGTCCCTCCCTCCAACAGCAGAGAAGTTACTTCCGTACGGATGCATTCTTAGATGCAGCCTCTATGACTGCTAACGCGGATCTCTACTACCTGTTGCAGGAGAGTATCCGGTGATGGAGAGTCCTGCCTCGAGGGAAGAGTATTGAGGATGCTCTCACATGTGCGACACCATTATGCTGGCAGCCATAGGACACATGCCCTTCGTCTCTCAGGCGAAGAAGGCCCGTCCAGTGCATCTCTGCCGTTTGAGATCCGACCTTTCCGAATCTCTACTTCTCCGGGCCGAGGAATAGGGTGCCAATAGGAGGATATCCAAATGAAGCGGCGCCGTATGAGCCGCCCGGTGCTTGGCGGTGCGCCACTGCGTGCATTTCAGATGATCCTCCAAATAACTACTGTAATGATAATATAAAGATGAACTAATAAGATATACAGTATATAGCAATCTCATGATTCTTAGACTAGTAGGAAATCTGAATAAATGACTGTGATGGACTAGGGTTCCTTCAAGACCAGGCCAATACAATCTAGGACATTTCAACATAATTATGCCAGTCAGCCTCTACCGAGCTTCCAAACCCTTCACGCCGATCTTCAGGTAGTTCGGATCCTAAAGGCGCTTCTAAAACTTTTCAGATCGCAAACAGTCGACATCCCAAGAAGCCCAGATAAAGCGACCATATAAAAATACAGCCTTACAAGTTGCAGCCTATATAGCAAATTGTCCACCCAGATTCCCTGCAACAAACGTCAGAATGTCTATTTATAATATTAGGGCGTAAAGAGTATATTTTCATCCAGAAAGCAGAATAATAAGTTATCTTACTGTCGTGCCACTCTATAATATCTTTGCTATATCCCTGCCTCCTTGCCGACTTAGTAAAAACTTTATTAAAGTAGAAGTTTATAATCTGTATCATCTCTGGCTTTATATCCTTAGCAATCTGCTAGACTAGAAGTATCCCGGAGTTCTTAGTCAGACTATAAGATAGCCTGGTATCTTCCAGATTCCACGCATAGATTCCCTGAGTAGAGATATTAATTAGGAACTAAAGAGCCCTAAAATATTAGCTCTTCTATATAAATATAGTAGCAGACGAGGTTGTCTTGGCCTTAGGATACTCCTATCCGTAGCTATACCTTCTATTTCTCGGGCCTCCCTTGCTTATAGAACCGCTCGATATAGTCCAGTAGCGCCCTGATATTTATGATAAAACTTAACCAGATTACATCACGACCGCTGCTCAAAATGGGCTCGTCAGGTCCATAATATGCAGCACTCAGCACAAGGATGTCCACAGTAATCCCTTTATTAGATAGATTCGACTATAGAGTGTCGGTCTCGTTCAGATCGGCGATATCACAAACTCGGGTATTAATAACCGTCTTCGGACTAATCTCTTTAATCTCCTCCCTGAGCTTAGAGGCTGCAGCAAGAAGGGGATCGCGATGAATATCTAAGATAACTCTTAAAGCTAAGGCTTGGGCAAAAGCTCTGGTAATAAAGAATCAGATACCTTCTGCTATACCTGTAATAAGGATAGTCTTTCCGACCTAACTTAGTTCAGGTCGGAAAGGCGAAATAGCTAGATAGGGTTACTTGTAAACTCTTAGAATAATATTTGGAATAGTAATAAGGCGCTCTAAGTCTTAATCGACTATTTTCAATATAATATAGGATATTATGTCTGACTCCTAAAGATACTTGAAGTGATTTTGTATGCTAAATACTTCGGTTGAGGATATGAACTTCTTCAGGGCCTTTATAATCGATAACAAACGATTCATCTACCACTCATAAAGGAAGTTGCACAAGGCAGATTGTCGCAATAGAAATCAAGTCGACTGGGGCAATTAGCAGTTAAGCTACAGAAGCAAGGATACGTATCACTCTCAAATCAGATCAGCTGGTTCTTAAACCGTAGCTATTACAGTAGATCTGTGAAGTCCTTCGCTATTAACTTTCTACAAACTATAGCCTCAGAGGTAGCAGACGCCATTAACAACAAAAAGAGCCTTCGTATAGCCCGTCTCTATGATAGTCGGGACATGCCAAATTCATACACTGGCATATACATATAGGACAAGAAAGATGATAGAATGCATATAAAGAAAGAAGAAGCATCAGATTATAGACAGAATCAACAGCAAACGCCAACCCATATTTTTACGGCGTCGAAGCCCCCATACAGAAACCGCCTGTCTATAAACAACCTAGACAGATATGTATCGCTCGAAGTTGATTGTGATTTTAATAGCAGTTTACTCCTATCTTTATATACCAGGCGTTGGAGTCATAGCTTGTACCTTTTTTAGAGGTGCCCTAGACTTAAGGTAATATTTCCATAGCCACGTGCGATATCAGAATGCGGGATATGTATCTACAGTGGGGCTGCGAAAGTTACGATACACCCCAAGTCAACCCAGTATCACAGTACCTCTACCAAATAAAGGCCTCAGTTTTATTTAATTCTAGCAAAATCAAATAAATATCAAATAAATATTTATATATATCAATCTATAGCCTATTAAATGGGGCTTCTAGAGGCATCTTCAATATTATAGGTACCAGCCATATGCGCAAACTACAGCCTGCATCCTGCGTTTTATCGAAAAGATCAGATTTTATAGCACCTCCAGCTGAATCTCTTCCCACAGCTTAATCGCAGCTTCAATAAGCCGCTTCTTGGATTCCTCGTTTTTCGGCATCGTCGAGAGCTCAGTATATCGCTCGCAGATCCTTATTTTGAGTATTGCCAATAGATTTTCAATGGGGTTAAGATCTGGGCTGTATGGCGGCCAGTCTATAATCTCGGCTCTTCTATTCTCGCACTATTCTAGCAGCCAGCTTATCATTAATCGCGACCAAAAAAGAGAAGAATTATTACGCTAAAAGCGGCTATTTCTAGTAATAATTTAAGGAAGGTATTGCTGTAGGCATTTAAGCAGAACTTATGCTGTAACGCCGCTACGATTAGAATCCGGATTGCTATAAAGAGGGACTATTAGAAGGCGCCTGGATAGTTAAAGGCGCTGACAAATATCTGCAAATACCTTATTAGAGTAACTCGAGTCTGAATATTCTTTTTAAATAGTTTCTTATACTAGGAACAATCAGGGAGGTTATAATTATAAAGAGATAATATACTGGCTTATAGAAGTACTAAGTGTATTGCTGGCCCTTGCCTCGGGCTACAATAACTTCATCTAAGAAGGTCCAAGACTCCTAGAAATCTGCAGATATATACACATATTGCCTAGCAAAGTAAAAGCATTTTCTAGCTATAGCCTCGCTAATAAAGGGCTGGATAAGTAACTTAAAATATATAATACCCTGGCTTCTTAGGAATGCTAGAATTGTCTTTCTAGAGCAGCTCAGTCCGGCCTCCTTAATTAATTCCTTAATTTGGATATAAGGGTCATTCTCTATAACTCTCAGTATTCGTATTTTTTCCCAATTTCCTAGCTTGTGCAGCCGGCCGGGCCTGGGTTGATCTTAACTACTCTTTTGGTATCGATACCGCCGTACCACACCGTAAATCGCGTGCCAACTTAGCCCCTTTTCGCGTGCGATTGTAGCTGCGTACACACTCGAATTGTACCTCCAAACAATCCTCGTTCTTGTATAAGGTGAATGATGTACTTGCGACACCATTCTGACTTAATTTGGCTGCGCAATGAGTCGTTGAAGTTGAGTGTTGATTATGGTGTAGGTAGAGGGAAAGCGGGGTACATGAAAATGTGTCGTAACTGTTGGCCCCCCACTGTAGGTGGTCGAGTTATGATTGCTCGTGCCGCAATGGCTTGTGAAACTGCTTTCTTATCGAGGGCTGGACAGGCACTTGTTAAACCAGTCAATGCCACTAGAATCCGTTTATCTGAGGCTCAGATTCTAGGATAGGGAAGGTGGTAGTGACAAGAAATGTCGACGTTGCATCGCAGGATAAGTCTGGGTGAACCTGTTGGCATGCTTGAGGAGTCGGGACTTGACCCTGGAGTGGGATGATTGATCAGCGTTGGACATTCCTGAAGAGGGAAGCGAACATGTGAAGCCTGTGGACAATGTGCGCGACAGACGCTTCGCTGTGTTAGGTGTCGCTGGGAGGCTCTTGCTGAGAGCAGCAGACCTGTGAGCGACAGGGTTGGACAGCGACACCCAAGAACCCCCGTTTCTTCGGCGAACGGTGGCCGTACTTTTCAGTAACCCTAGACATGCGCTTGGCAGTGACAGTGGCCTACGAAAGGAGACAGTTGCCAAAGGAAGCGGTACCTCTGATGGAAATGCCACGTGCTTGCAGGCCTGACTGTACTGGGTCTGCAATATTTGGCATCTGCGAGTATTTCAACAACACCGCCACCTTCTCTTCTCCAATACTGTACAAGTACGCATCCATCTTTCCTGGTTTTCTGCCTCACATTGACGCGGTAGCTCATCCCTCTCTTTCCTCTTTCTTTAGCTGAAAGCAGTGTGCGGCACCTAGTTGGCGGTTTCTTAATGTAGATACTCTCTTCCCAACCTTGAACACAAATCAGCCTTACTCACTTCTTCTTACTCTTATCAGAGGCAGTGGTCTGCACACACTAAAACGGCTGATCTTGAGGCAGCTCTAGACAGCTCAACCTGAATTCTTGCCATAGAACGAACACGGGGAGCAAATCAAATAACGACGGCTAATAGGCGGACGGGTACCCGTCCCTCTAAAATTGGACGGGCCCGTCCCAATTACTGTATTCGGTATCGGCTCCTCTGTTATCGGACCTTCTATCTCGTTATATTTAACTTTAAGTCTATAAATATAACTTCTTAGGTAGTACCCTTTAGTAGTTATAAAATACAGTTAACGTATATAATAAGCGAGCGTTGCAGACAAGCAAGCGTTGTACTTTTCCTAACCTTTAAAATTAAAATTTTAATAAAAATATAATAAAAATATAATAAAATATTAAATTAATTAAAACTAATTGCTATACTCTTCTTTAGATATCTTAATAATAACCTAATAGATTCTTATATTATAACTAGCCTTTTTATAAGTTTTATAGTATCTTTCTCTTGGTATTACTAACCTCCCTTAACTATTACTTCTTAATAATTTAGCTGCTATTTATATATTAATATCTCTTTAATTTATCTTATTTCTTTTCTTATTTAGAGTTATTTTTTCTTTTTTATATAAGTAAGTTCTTTTTATTCTATACTACTTACTAAGAGTCTTATTTATCTATTAAAAAATCTAAATCTTAGTTTTTAATAGAATATTTTAATATATTATTATCTTTATTTTCTTAAAAAGTAACTTAAATATCTTAAGAATTAATATTAAAACGCTATTTTAATATCTTTTTATTTATCTTTAAGATATTTAGATTAAGAGCTAATTTTAAGTATAATTTTTAAAGTTTTTAAGATTTAAGAGTTAAGAAGATTAATCTTTTTTTTAATTGATATTAGAGTTTATAGCTATATATTAAGCTTTAATATAATATTTTTTAAATTTAAGAGAATAAATCTAGCCTTTTAAAAATCTCCTTTAATATTACTTTTTATTATAGTAGTTATATAAGTAGTATAAAAGGCTGGGAAAAACTCAGTTTTTAAAATATAAGTTATAGAATATCTAATTAATTACTTAATTATTTAATTATAAGCTATTTTAAGTAGCTTAAAATATCTAATATTAAGAGGCTAAAGTAAATAAGATAAATAAGATAATATATAAAATATAATAATTTAATTTTTTTTATAATATTTCTTAAAGTTAATAAAATAGTAACTTTTATATTTATTAAAAATTAGAAGATAATAGTAATTAATTAATTAATTCTTTATATATTAATTAAAGTACTTAAGCTATTTAAAATCTATCTTATTATTAATCTAGCTATTTTAAGTTATTAATAAATTCAATACAGTTAATTTAATTGTTATAATATTATTCAAATTAATAATAATTATTATAATTAATCCGGGTTATCTAAATTAGCTAGATAAGGGGCTTTTTAGTCTTATTATTATAATTAAAGACCAGATATTAATTTACTAAAGGTTTCCTTATATAGGGTCTCTCTCTAACACACCCCCCCAGCTTAAAGCTATTTAGGTTAAAGCTGCAGTTTTTATATCTCTAGATTGTTATCTATTAGATCTTTTAATTCCCTTTATCCTAGCCGATCTGTGATATCTATTAGACCTAGCTGTTTGACTAATTATTAAAATGCCGGGCCTACTAGGACCTTAGTAAGACTA